>NC_137694.1:189988206-190143206 GCF_964034855.1 Anser brachyrhynchus
ATACAGGATACAAAATGTACACTGCAAGGGAACAGCAATGACCATCATAACAGAAGAATCTTAATTTGGTCCAACATAGAGACTGACAAAAGAGGAGAACAGCAGAGGAAACAATACCGTACAATTTGCAGGACAATCAATCATTTATAAATTTAAATACACGTTGTTGGTCAGCCTGCCAACTCATGTGATTTTTTGGTCAGCTTCATAATACCTGTTATTTTTTTCTTAAGTCCCAGCCCCTGCAACCTGGTGACTGACTCTCAGAGAGTTTTTGTTTGTTTGTTTTTGGTTGTAGTTTTTTTTTCTTCCATTTTTCCTTTTCCTGATGTTTTCTTATCTCCAGGAAAACAAACAAACAAACAAACAAAAATAGCAAGGTCAGGCTGTACCTTACAGCTACAGAAACTTGAGAAACAATGCAGATGTGCCACGATCTGATTTTAAACCATGATTTTAGTATTCTCAAGGTGGGTTTGAGGGACTGCGTAGGTAACTAGTATTTGGAGTGGTCCAAACCATAGAGATCAAACCTGGCTTTTCCTTTGGGATTCCTTTCAAGTCAAATTCAGGTTCATTTTCTTGTATTCAGGTCGGGTGAACACCACCAGTAGCATTTAATCCCTCTTTCCTGAAGAGCAGCAGCATTGTCAGCAGCATTTCCCTGCTTGTGTTCTCCATGCCCTGAGCCCTGCAGGCAGATGTTGCACACCCAAGTGCTTGGGGACAACAGGGGGGAGCCTGGGGACAGTGGGAGGGATGTGAGGGTCTGAGGCTAGGTCACAGGTACCCAGCCAGGCTCCCTTTGCAATCGGTGCTGGAAGAGACCTGTTGAGAGCAGCTCGCCTGCCCCCGGGTGGGGGGTCCATGTGAGGGGACACCCTGCTTTCCTCCACCTATTGCACAGGGAGCACGGTGCTGAGCATGGTGCAGGGATGGGGACAGCCGCTTGTGTGTTATATGCCGGGAGAGATGTGTCCTCGTGTGCAGAAACAATTCACCACCTGTCTCAGGGGATGGAAGGGTGGGTGAAGGATGGATGGATGGATGGATGGATGGATGGATGGATGGATGGATGGATGGATGGATGGATGGAAGGACGGATGGACAGATGGACGGATGGATGGATGGATGGATGGATGATTCTCTTCTCCCCGTGTTGCCCCAGGTGCCTCTCCATATCCTGGAGTCCAAATAGATGAGGACTTCTGCAGCAGACTAAAGGAAGGCCACAAGGATGAGGGCCCCAGAGCAAGCCACCGAGGAGATGTAAGATGTCTTTCTCTACTTGCTCTGTATCCCTCTGCCTCATAATGTATGAACCTCTGCAAAAAACACTCTACACAAACATACAGGAGAATAACACAATGCAGCCTCATGTCTTCTGCTGCCATGGGCATCTTCTTGCTCTTCCCTTGGGGTCAGAGAGGGTGATCAGCACGATCACCATGGCAGGACCTCTCACCAGTGGGATGTGGACCTGAGCCCAGGTGCTGGGGATCCACAGGTAGTCCCTGCAACGGCAGGGTCAGTGCCATAATGTCCATCCCTGCATGACCAGAACCAGCGTGCAGCTTTGGCTAGCCTGGGCGAGGGCTGCTCCAGCCACAGCTGAAGGAAGAAGGTCATCCGTTCCTTTCCAGGTTTAGCATTTACCGGCACGCGCACAGATAAGTGCTGGAGGAATGTGACATTAGGAACGTTTTCTGAACTTCGGAAGCGGCAGCACAGGCTTCCTTGCAAACATGCTGGTGGTGAGGACCCACCCTTTCCTGGAGCCACTGTCTGGAGGAAGGTGGCGGGGACCTGCAACCTCCCAGCCTGCTTGGTCTGCAGTCTCTCTTAGCGTCACAGCGGTGATGCAGACAGCCCTGCAGGACCCCCCATGACCAGCCAAGTGAGGTCCTGAGTCTGCAGCACCCCACCCCCCCAAGCTGGGATTGCCCTGGCCTCAGCTGTCCCCACAGGGATGGTGAATTTCAGCACACCAAACTTGCACCCTGTGGGGCAAATCACTCAGGAGCATGAGCATATCTACTGGGTTTTACCCCTGCAGGCGAAGCACGTGTACGTCTTCAGTGCCTTTTTGGGTGCTCCCTCATGTCTCAAAATAGCCACACTTGCCAAAAAATAGTTCTGGAAGAAGCAAAAGGAAGCAAGCCAGCCACATCTATCTGGGATTATTACCCATTGGCTAAGTTTATTATCCCAATGACAGTAAATAAGAGTTTGTTGGTGTTTTTTTTTTTTTTTGCTCTTCCACATATTTTATTGCAGGAAGGAAAGCTCGACTCAACCAATACAAGGAAGTGACACATTCGTATAAGTCATCTTAGGATGCCTTAACTTAAACATTGCCAGTTAATAGGTGTTTAATACAAAGGTTTAATGTTTAATTAGGAATAAAAAAAGAAAGTATGACTAGTTGGCTAAATTATTCTTTTGATGTGGTCTTCCTGGTGTCTTGTGAGAAGAAATCCTTTGCTTTGTCTGTGGAAACCTTGCTCTTTTAGTGATGGAGAGCACCTCTGTAAAATCATACGGGTTCAAGAGTTAACTCTGTCGATGAAAAGCCATCAGAATTTGCACTGCCTTGGATCAAATTGAACCCTAACCCCCCACATGCTCATTTTGCTCTTGTCTTCACAGCTACCAAATCATGATGGACTGCTGGCGGAGCAACCCCAATGAGAGGCCGAGGTTCTCTGAGCTGGTGAAGAGGCTGGGCGACCTGCTGCAGGCAAACGTGCAACAGGTATGTGCAGAAAGGCCGTGTGCTGCCTGCCACCCCGTGATCTCAGGAGTAACGCTGTGATTTCCTACCTGCTTTTAGGAGGGCAAGGACTACATACCCCTCGATACCATATTTACAACCAACAGTGGGTTTTCCCCTGCAACTGACCCTTTGTGCAATGAGAAGTTTCCTGTAATGAGCCCAAATTGCAGAAGCACTGAAAACGTCAGGTGAGATAAGCAGGATGAAGAGTTTGTTTGGGTTGGTTTGTTGGTTTGGGCTTGGGTGGGAGAAAACCCCGAGACACAGCAGCTGAGCTTCCCAGCAGTGCTGCTGTCAGGGCCAGACAACGTGGTCCTGGGCTTGGGGAGGGAGGTTGAGGTGGGCTCTGGCCAACAAGCCCAATTGATAAAACAGCCTCAGTGGCTGTTAAGCAAAAACTGAAAGAAACACAGAAATAACCAGCGCTTCCTGCTCGTGCACCTCATGCTCTCACCAAAAGTTGTCTTCCTCTTTTTGTTCAACAGATATATAAACACGTTCAAAATAAAACCACCCCAGCGTATAAAGACATTTGAAGAGCTTCCCATCAAGGAAACGCTTGTATTTAACGTAAGTGACTCTTGGCCAAGTGATAGACAATTGATTATTTATTTATTTTTGTGTGACAGATTTACACAAAGAGAATCAAGAAGGGGTTCTACTGCTTTGCAGCCTCTACTGATCTGAGGTGCAGGATCAGCTGTGTTTGCACACAAGCAGTTATACACACTGCGAGGTGGGAAAGGCACGGTGGTGCTCTCAAGGTTGACCTAGTGGCTGGTCAGGCCCTCACCTTGCTTATAGGCACATTTCTTTTAACATTCGTTATCTGCACTAATGGCATGTGTTTGATGCACTCCAAAACAAGGGCAGTTTGGAAAACCAACTGGAAAACCTCCTGAGTAAGAATCAAATCTGTAAAAGTAGCTTAATACAGCCTAATAGGGCTTCATTTCTGTTTTTTCCAAGGACTACCAAGCAGACAGCGGGATGGTGCTGCCCTCAGAAGAGCTGAAACGCTTCACTTGGACAGGCAGCAAGCAGAAGCGGACACTCTTTGGGTCTGTATTTTATGTTCCCTTCTCCTCATGTTAGAGGGCAAAGGAGGACTCAGGGTCTTTGTGCTGAATCAGGCCTAATGAAAGCAGCTGAGGTGCCCCCAGGCCTTTAAAAGGCTCTTGCTCAGATGTCTTCATCACAGGATGTTTGAGGTTGGAAGGGACCTCTGGAGGTCATTCTGGTCCAACCCCTGCTCAAGCAGTTGAGTCCGAGTGTGAGACTCCTGTGTTCAGTTGAGTCAAGAATCAACAAGCTCCTACCACCCTCCATATGCCTCAGAGGAAACAAATAGCCCACAGCCCCTTCAATGCCCATCGCCTCTAGGATTTATTAGCTCTCTGTTGATCACCTTCATGCCAGGCTGGGCAGGCGAGTGCCAAGGAGCAGAAGTGGAGGCAGAGTTGGGAGGCTGCAGGAAAGCAGCCCCTGGCAAGGGGAAGGAGGAACGTGTGGCTGTGGAAGCTCTGCGGTCATTCCTGCGTGTCCCCAAGGGCACCCCAGCTGGGACAAGGCTCCCAGCGCTTGTTGTTGCCCTCCTTTTCCATGACTCAGCTAAGCACGGCCCATTTAACACCCATGGGCTCAGGATGCTGAAGTGGCAACTTTACAATAGATGGATGTGAGGGCCTCATTTCTCTTCCTGCCTTTAAGCACTTTAATATATTGGCCACCTTCCTCCACCTAATTCCTGACAGCTACCCAAGGGCTGTGCTAAGAAACGTGCTGAGAGCTCTCTGCAAGTGGGAAATATTTATGTTCTCGATGCTGGCTGTCTTAGCTCCCAGGCCTCATGAAGCCAGCAGCACCATGGCCTGCTTGAGCTCACTGCTCATGGCTGGGCCAGGGGTGGCCCAGCTCCATCCCACCGCTCCTCTCAGGCTGGCAGGACGTCAAGGCCATCTTTGCTGTTCCAAACCTGTCACCGGCCCGCAGCTGGGCAGGCCAGGCGGCACGGTATTGTCTCGGTATTGTCTCAGTGAACAATTGCGGACGGCTGAAACGTGCCATCAAGGCAGGGAGGCCTCGCTTCGAGAAAAATTGCAGTGACTAAGAGGGCGTTGGTTACACACAGAGAGCCACACGTGTGAGAGCAAGCACATGGGCCCGCTCGCACAGCCAAAATACACGGTGTGACAGGGACACGTGCTGCTGGCAGACATCTGCAATGGCAGCACTGCTGGTGCGGGGCAAGGCCAGGGCAACATGAGCCCCCACAAACAAGCACAGGAGAGTACCTTGTGCTTTGATTTTTTTGAGATAGTTTTCCATACATTCCTTGGAGATGCTGGGTATTACCAAGCTAGGAACACACACGGGTGTTACAAGGCTCCTGAGGATGCAATGTCGTCCTGAAGTGGTTTAACCCATTTTTTTCCTCTCTGTAAATGTGACGTAAATGTAAACATGAAGGCTGCTGTCAGCCGCAGGGACAACATGGTGACATCCCCCTATGAAACACATGAATCGCCTTTTTCTTTGTGTGGCACAGAAGGCATGAAGCCCCCAGCATCGCTCTGGAATGGCTTTAAGGAGACTTTTCAGCTGCATAAGGAAAAGGAATGCTTGGGTGGGGAAAAAAAATTGAACTCAGCAGTGGCTGCTAGAATGTAAATCCTCAGGGAAACAGAGCAGTTGGCTGAGAACGCACAAGGTCATCTGGCCTGCAAGCTAAACAAGCATTGCTGTAGTGTTACAGCCAAAAAGCATTCACATATCAGTGACCCTATGGTGTGCACACATTCCTAAAAGTTTCAGCTTCCTAGCTAAGCATCCTCTAATTAGGCCAAGCTGGAACAGCAAATAAATACCCCCTGAACACTAGACAAGGTAGAGTGCAAGGTAGTAAGCTGATCTAACCCAATGCATAGTCCTACCTCTTCCTTTGCATCTCAAGCATCCCACCCTGTGGTCCTGTCCTCTCTCCAGCTCAGGTCACTGGATTATTAGAAGAATAACCCTAAAATAGACTCTGAGCTAGCATTAGCGGCTCATGGTCAGAGCAGCCAGTGCCAGGATGAGGAAGGGGTCACCCTTCTTACCAGCAGGTAACAGTTAGGCCACATTCACTACAATGCCTGGCCACTCCAGAGCACTCGCTATCACACTCCCCCAACCTCAACACTTATGTTTAGAACACAGATGCAGACAAATGCACTCTCAGGAGCAGCTGTGCCCTTGCTGCTCCCAGCTCGCCTGCTCTGGGGCAGGCTGGCCAGGCTCACAGCATGGTAGCACCAAGCCCTGCATTTCTCTGTTGGCTGCCATGCTTCCCAGGACACAGTGATTGAGATCTGCATGCTTTTTTCTTAGTCTGAAGTGCCTGAAATAGCATGCAAGCCAGGCAGATAGGGTGGTGTTTTGATAACAACCCAAGCATGCCTGGAGTGTGGTGTCAGAGGACCAAGTAGCAGGGCCAAGCCTGATGTGACAGCGCTGAAGCACTGCCTAGGGTGGAGGGAGCCAAAGCTGTTGCATCTTACCTGTGCTGCTTCGTGGACACCAGTGCTGGACTGAGAAGTCCCCAAGAGTGCACACAGGGCTTGTCTCACATAAAACTCATCAGTTGACTCCATGCTCATGACTCCCCAAGTATGACCTCAGTGTGAACAACCAGAGGCAGGCCCCTGGGGACAGCTGGGACTCAGCTGACAGCACGGAGGTACCCAGCTGACTATGGCCAGTCCCCTTCCTCCTGCTTCTAACACTGTGTAGGGGAAGGTATCAGCATGCAAAGCTCCCCCTTGGTTTTACCCCATCCTGCTACAGGAAACGAGCATCTCCCCAAGCCCTGGTGAGCCCCTCAGGCCCAAGTGGCAGGCAGGAGCACAACTACTGACATGGTGGCTGCATGCTTTGGACTTGTTATTGCCATTGAGATGAAAAAAGGTGTTCACGTGAACAGCATTAAGAGAGAAGTCTTTCCTAATGTAAGGCCTCAAGTGATGTGATTTCAGTGGAAAGGTTTGGGGGACAAAGAAAGAGCAATCTTCTGAGCTCTTCTCCTTTGCAAGTGAATGGGATCCTACCCACGCCTCTTATCTAACTTTTCAGTGTTGGTGAAAAAGCCCAACCCATGTTAAGCCAAAATCCTTGGGCTGGAACAAGCATCTCAAAAGCCACAGCCAACCTCCCACCTCAGCAAATTCCTAAATGCAGACTGTCAGGAAAGCAGCAGCAATTCCCTCCAGCAAATAATCCCAATTAAAACCCAAGTAGACACCTTCCAATTTACAGAGTGGAAATAAAATAGTCCACAGCTAAAGAAGCCTGACTACAGATGCCAAACCCTGCAGGCTGAGCACTGCCTGTGGGAGCGTGTGCCCAGGTACACCAGTGCACTCACGGTGAAACGAATAGCTGCAGCTCTACTAGCATAAAGGTTTGTTAATTAGCCTAAGGAGAAGCCAAGCCTAATACTGAAACTTTACTCTAGCTCCATAACATGATACTACCTCAGGCCTTTTAGCTGGCCTTGAGATATAAGGTACTGTTCGTTAAAGCGTTAATCTTTCCAAATATACTAGGTCTATAACGACAAAACATTAGTCCATGGCTGCAAGAAAACTCATTCTCATGGTGCAAAAGCCTGGTGAGAAATAAAAGGATCAAAGCATGATGATTTTAAGGCTCATAACTTAGCACGTATGTTGTACTTCTGCCAGCCCACCGCTCCCTAAGACTCGACAATTGCAATGTAAATCATGGAAGCATTTCTTTATAAAACCATTTTAAAATGTCCATTGAGGCTGTGACTAACCTTGTCACGCAGTTATGGAATTTATCCCACAGCAATTACTTGCCATCTGCCAACAGATTCAATATAAAAATATGGGATGCATCTGCAATCCTCATCATGAGGACTCCTCCTCATGAACCCCATCCGTCTACAAACAAACGTAATGGGGTGGTCTGCTTGGGAGGGCCCTTCAATTTCCTACAGTAGGCAGAGCCCTTATTCCTTACAAAGCACAAAGGCTTGTGAGTTCAAGATTCGAGAAAGCGTGAAATCTAAGAGAAAGTGGTACTTCTCCATTTCCTAATCTGTGCTGCGCTACTAGCTCTGTACTTCATTTAAAGATCAAACAGTGCAAATTAAAATTAAAAGCAAAATGCTGGGCTCGCAAAGTCTCACCAGATGTTCTGACTGCATTCTCTGGAATTCAAGACTGCCAATGTTCCTGACCTTACAAAGGGAGAGGGCCAGTGTCCAGGAACTTATAAACATGAAGGGTACCTTATTTTAGGTACTAGTCCAACATAGGTTTAACTTGGGATCGGGGATTTCACATTTAACCAATGATGAAAAGTGTCCCGTCTTGTCATATGTCTGCAGCTAAGGCTTCAGTATCTAAGTTCAATGTTCAGTGGTGTGAGAATTGTCTCTGTCTTAAGCGTCTTCATTATTTGAAAGAGCCCTTTTAAGCACTGCACTCTCAGAATAAGGGTGAGAAAGTGCTGCAAAATAAACAGTGTCTTAAGGAGTGGCTAAGCTGAGAAGGCATTTAATACCACAACTGCTGTTATAAAGGGCATTTTATAAAAGCCTACAAGATAACTGGTCCTTTGCAGGACAGGAACACACTAATTAAAACCAGGAGCTCACAGGTGCTGCTGAGAGCAGGCTAAGATAGGAGATACCTGGATCTTTTGCCCTTTCTCAAAAGCACTGGTCACTTGTCTTAAAAATTCATCGCAGCATTAGGCTCTTGATAACTCTACGGTAGTAGCTTTCTGCTTTTAACACATGGCTTGAGACCTTTCATTACTTCGATCCTCCTGGTCAAACAACACCCCCAGTTCCCTTACAGAGAACATTTAAGTATGGAGACCCCTTTAGGACCCACAGCCCAGCAGCAGGGCAGGTGCTGGACACTCCACACTACTCAACCCTGCAGTGAAGTTTCACGCCCCAGCACCAGCCACAAATGAGCACTAGAGGTTAGGGCGAGTGCTCGGATATTCCCCTGTAAGCACCAAGTCTGTAATACAATGACCACAATCACTTTATTAAGGATGTTCAGTCACAGCATTTCTGCTCAGAAAGAGACTCAAGGGGGACACAGAAGGGCTCTTTCAGTGCTCCGTTCTCCTCTTCCATTGAGCAATCCCATCTGCATCAATGCTGTTTCTTTCCCTCATCTGAGAATAAACAAAGCTGCTACTTGTGATGTGGTTTGCTCAAGTCATGAAAACAAAACGTCAGCACATGTTAAATGTGCTAACAGTGATGCTGCTCTATTTCAGTGTGAAAGGTGCCAGCAGGAGCAAGGAGTCGGTGCTTTCTGGAATGACAAAGCCGAGAAGCTTCTGCAGTTTCAGTTGTGACCAACTCAGCAACCCCAAGCGAAGATACACTTACGGCAATGCAGTGCTGGAGAAAATGAAAGCATGCCACTCTCCCCCTCCTGACTACAATTCAGTGGTCCATTACTCTCAGCCGCCTGTTTAAGTCATCTGGGCCAAGATTTAATATGCATTTAATGCAAACAGGTTTTTCTAAAAACAATGTCAGTTTAAAAAATTATCCTGAAGTTTAAGAAGTTATCATTGGCTTAGTCTCAACGATCTGCGTTTCTACAGACTGCAACAAGCATATACAAAACATAGCAGAATACTAATGCTTAGGCCTTGACTTTCCCAATGCTGAACTCCAGAAGCTGTCAGTAAAATTGCCCAGCGCTTCTGAAAACCATAATTGTTATCATTACTGAAAGAAAACAGTTCACCATTCGGTCCCTGGCAGCAGGATGGTAGGTGATGCTGCACTAACCCAGACTCTGGCACACAGCACTGGGGTCCTGGTCAGGAGAGGCAGCTGGGATGAGCCCACAGTGTACGGCACCTTGGAATTGGTGCTGTATTGCTTGGGCCTATGGTGAGGCTACTTGTGTAGTGCTGAAAAATGAAGGAGGCTCTGAGAAAAGGAAAAACAACAGAACACACCACACTGTACAGTTTTTAGTGAAAATTCCGCCTTGAGAAACTTGGTGGAAGGACAGTCAGGGATGAGGCACTACATGGGTCTTACTGCTTTGGATGACAAAAGACATAGGGAGTTCTGTGAGGCAAGAGTTTCAAGCACATCTTACAAAACACAACTTGCAAGGATACAAAAGAACTCAGGTCAGAGTCGGTGCTGCCGTAACAGGGAATGCAGACCAATTCCCTTTGGTCAAGGCTGCTGCAATCAGGTCAACAGTCTTGAAGATTTGCACTTTGTCAATACGCCAACATACACACACTGGAAACAAACAAGCTAGATATGTTAAAGCCAAGCTCCGTCCATGAAACTTTGTGGACTTTCTAACACTGCACTGATTATATTCTATTTATGAGAATCTGTCCAAACGGACAGTATGGCTATTAAACTGCATATATTTTAAACAAAGTATTGATTAATAGAGAGCGTGAAGGGAATACTTAGAAATAGCACGGCAATCTCTTTGGAAAGTTTGGGCAGCTTTTCTATGAAGACAGTTGAACTTCTAGGTTAGTTAACAGTATGTATGTACAGGAGTAAAAATGTATCATTGATTTGTAAGACTTTTGTATAGCATCTCAGAAAGGACATGAATGCTCTCTGTTTGGGATGTGTGGGGGATGCATTATCCCCTTTCATCTTTAAATACAATATTAAGGAGGATTTGGCCATTTAACACAACAGCATGGATGTCTTCTGAATCAACTACTGCCCAATCTGTTTTTTGTGTTCCACTATAAATATATATATTAAAATGCTACATATGTGATTGACCTCTTAAAACTCAGTTTAAGAACTGTGAATTTAACCCACTAACAGACAGAGGGAAATGAGCTTTTGCATATTTACAAAGAAAAATGATCTTGTATATGCAAGTAAAAGAAATATGTACCGCCACTTCTAAGCTAAATATCAATTCTAGATCTTCCTTCCCAAGAGATCACCAGTTTTAAATACACCATATTGCACTGTCTCTTGCTGGTAAAGTGTATTTGATTTTGATCAAAACAAATGGAATGGGAGAGAACTGTTTCTTAGTTCCATTTCAGCAATAGTCATTATGGGATAATGCATCTCTGAAAGGAAGTGTTTGCACAATGTAAATATATAAATATGCTTTTTGTGCATAAATATTTAAGAAAACTGGACTACAAAGATTACTTTTATATGAACCCCCTAAGTTTCTTTGGATGTGAATAACTCCTTTTATCTTGCATTTTCTGTCTTCATATAATGCATTTGACTACTAAACTCATACAAATAAAGTTTGCTTTTTCAAAGAATGCGCACAGTTCTGCCCACTTGGTTAACCCAGTATCAAAGGTTACTGCAACAGACAATTCAGCTCTGGACAGCCCTCTCACATCAAATGTACCAGTTTTGTGAGAAACAGGAATGTGGAATAATTGCACTGAAGGCACACTTCTTGAACAAAGTGGATACAGTGATGGATAGTTGTGCTGCTCCTCGTGAGAGTGAAATCCACTAAATTCAGCATATTTAAGAAATGTTTACTGCTGTCTGGAGGCCAAAAAAAACCAAACTCTGCCTCTAGGAGAGCCAAGGTTTCATGGTAGGGGAATTAAAAATTGCCGTTCCCAAATATCCACTCAATTACTCACCTTCTGGTCACAGTCCTGCAGCTAGAAGATCTGGTACAGATGAAAGGACAGCAAACAAAGCCAGGTTTCATGAATAAAGCCTGTTCCAAACCAACTATGATACAAGCTAGCAGCTCAGGCCTGGTAGATGTTCCCTTCTTCACAGACCCACCTGAGACCTAAATCCCCAGCCACGATGGCACAACCTGGAGAAGCTGCCTCCACTGAGGTGTTCCATCAAGGGCTCTCTGCCATATCTCATTTTATGGCCTGAGGGTAACTCTAAGCCACACTGTAAATACACTGATACAGAAGTGCTGGAAGGAAGCAGAGATGAAGTTTTCCTTGGACACAGAACCTAACAGCATTACCTACTACTGTAGGATATTCTGCATCCATTGCTGCACATTACTAAAGACAGACTGTAGAATAGGTAAGAGCACCAATCAAACTTACCCCAGCTTTAGTCTCCATGTAATAAAACTTCTAGAAACTGCAATTTAAGGGATAATGACTCCATATTAAATTAATACAAAAAGTATCGACTATTTCACATATATTGCACAATGTTTTGTGTTATACATGCAGTCAGGATTGGATGGGTATAAAAGATCTTACCTATGCAGGTCAACAATACAGAAATAATTCTGGGCAATGAAACTGTTGATTACTCCACATGCAAATTCTCAAGAGAAATTAATATTTTTTGCTATTGAGCAAAAAAGGTCAATAGACTTGGAATTAAAATACTTTCTAGTGGAGTTTTCTAAATTAAGGCTTGTCTAGTAACACTGAGCTGATCTGATAGAATTAGATGGACTTTACCTGGGAGTTAAGGAAATGTATATTAGTATGATTCAAGTAAACAGCATCTGTAAGTTTTAGGGTATCTGATGTATATCTGATGATGCATACTCTAAGTGGCCTTTAAGTGGCAAGCACTAAACATTCTTTGTGAAGCATAATTTTTTTTAAATTTGCATTGGAGACACTGAACACAAGATATACAATTAAATGAAATACAATTTCAGCATTAAAGTTGAAAACCCCCGTATCCAACTTCAATACTTCATGTTGTTAAAATAAGGCTACATTATTTCTGGTATTCTTTATTAAAAATACTGCTGTACACATGAAGAATGAAAACAGGATTAAAGATGAGTAACACATATTGGGATCATGGCATTAGAACTTAACATACCGGTGCTTTTTAGGGGAAGCAGTTGACACCTGAATTACTGAAACAAGGGCAAATCAAAAAATACATAGGTACCCTCAACAAAATATTTACAATATAGTAAATACAGCAACAAAATTTAAAACAGGTACAAAAAATTAAGATGACCAACATCACATGATTTTAAAGGTTGTCCCTTCTGTGCTTTTAGCTGTAAAAATAGGAAGGTCAGAATTAAATTTCCCATCTGGGACGGCACATCCTGGTGGCTCTTCTTTATAAATACATATACACAATTCTTCCTATGAATGGATCAAACTACATCTTTAGGACAACCTTCTAAATGGAATTAAAATGGGGCAGAAGAGCTCTCCCCCAAAAAACACCCAAGCTGAACTTCAGACTGTTCAAATCATTCCCAAATACAGACCAAATGAAATAAATAGAAAACAAAGCTCAACTTTTTTTTATTTTATGCATCACCTGACACCAAATATTTTCTGGCTGACATTTATGTATGAAAACTTATTAGCTGTCTACCTTTTTATTTTTAAACCAAGTCCTGAGGTTATTAGGGGCTGAAGCAAACTGACATTATGCAAATACACACAGGTTTGCAATTTAGACATGTCTTGCAGAGGGTGGTTTGCTGGTCTAAAAAGGATGAGAATTCAAGCCCTATTTTACCCCTGCCTTACACTTTCACAAAATATTGGTCCACAAATTAAATTTTCAAAGGTTCCCAAACCCCACAACTGAACAGATGATCCCCTTTCATTTTCAAAGAAAACAATACTGGAAAAAACCTCAGCCCGCTTATAAATTAAGCATTTCATATTTCTTCTAGAATACAAGTACTTCTTTTTTGTACAAAAGAATTACAATATGATTTGTCAAAAAACATATAAAAGACAGCTGCTCTTCCTCAAATACATGAGCTAATGATAAAAGACTGTTTTGCATGTTCACTTTTCAAAGTTCCTGTTCCTTTTACATTAAAAAGAACATTCTGGCAACTGTTATCGTTTGAATATTAAACATTATGTTCCTTTTAAAATTCATTCGATCAAATGCAACAATAATCGATCTTTAAACTCAACAACTGATGCTACCTAATGTGGATTCAACCACATTTGCTAAAATGTGTAAAGCATGTCCCTAGTCTTCAAAGCTTTCGAAGTGAAGAGAGTTGCTTTTCTTGCTGCAAGTCTCAAGGCGGAGAATCATTTTAAAGCTTATAAAAGTGGACAGAGAAATATTAAAAACTTCTCTGAAAACTACAAATATTGAGAATTATTAAAATTGATGCCAGTAACATCAGTTGCAAGTGCTTAAGAGTCTGTCCTGACCTTTTGAGTTTCCACATTTTCTTCATGGTGAGCACCCAGTGCTATTAAAACATTCAGTGCTGGGAAAGAATAGATACAGTCTTCACTACTGCTTTAAGAAAGAAAATTCCTACGTATTTGGCAGTCTTCAGTATCAAAGTGTAGGTGTTTAACTAGAAATCCCATGAATACCCAAGTTTGGAGAGAACTGCATGTCCAAATATTAGAAAGGTAATTGAGGAGGAAAATTCCAGACTTTTGAGACTGAATTACTTCAGGAATATTCATGTGTTGAGTATTATCAAAAGTAATATTACTTTGGGCTAAGCAGTGACTGCAAAGGCACAGCAGATCATTATCCCTCCAGATTCAGGCTGTAAAACTTGAAAAGCTCTTGATGCCAGACAACTGCTGTGTTTAGTTAATCTTCTTTTAACAGTGTCTTTGTATCTGTATCCAGTGTAGCGTACCATAATAAAGCTGTGGTTCAAAGAACAGAACTTTATACAAAAATTATACTGTAAATAACCTAAGTAATACACTCCTGAAACTTCAGGCATTTAAACACAATTTCTTTTTTAAAAAAAATCTATTAAAAAAATTGCATAAATGTAAATGCTTCTGACTAGCAGGAAAACATACAAACAGTTTTTTAAAAGGCGCTGGTTGTGTTTAGAGCAAATTTGATATGCTCCTTAAATTATAGATGTTTCCCATGATGCTATTTTCGTCACTTCGCTTAGACAAAGTTTAAATCAAATGATGGGACTTTTTTTTTTTAAAGGAGGGAGGGGGGGTCAATTCATTGATACTTCAACTTGATCGATTTTTACGTTTCATCTTCTTTTTCTTGAGCTAACAGTGGGTGGCATACAGAGCTTGCATACAACACACTTTTACAGAGGTTACGAACTAAACAGTAATTAATAGAACATAATTTCTATTAAATTATTTACCTGGTCCTTTATGCTATTCTGGGTGCAAATAATATCAAAAATGAATAAATTTTGCTTTATCCTCAGTGACAAAAATGTATCCCAGAAATGTCCTTGCAAAGAGTTTCCCTTAAGTATACAATGTGGCAAAACTTCAGAGATCAGAAAAGTCTTAAAAAATTAAAATTAGTGCATATACAAGTGGAAAAAATAAAAGCAGGAACATCATGCACCTGATGTGTTCCTTAATCTAAAATAAATTCTTCACAGATAAAGCCTCCAATGGCAGCCTTAGCTCTAGGATAAGTGAAACATTCTTCCCTTCAAGTAACAGTGTACCTGACTGAAGTGCAAGCAGCTTTGCTCATCTCCTGTTTGTTTCCCAAATGTGAAATGAGATGACAACAACAATTCAGCTGTAGTGCAATTTGCTATTTGTTAAGTTCCTCAGCAATGTCCTGCATGCTTTCAGCAAATACTACAACTGACCATTTGCGGCTGCAATCAGTTCTTGAAAAGTATTTTCAAAGCAGCGTTTTAAATCGCTGTAAGTTACCACAAGTACACTCTTCTCATCTCTGGAAATGAGGCTTATTTTTTCTGGCACACCAGCATCTAACTGTAACAAGAATGCAAAAGATAAAATAAAAGAAGTGTGAAAGAAATGGCAAAACATTTCCCCGATAACAAAAACAATCAATTTTTTGGCAAGTATACTGTTTTGGCGCAGCACAGATCTGTTAACACAAAAAGAAAGGATCTGAGTTGCACCAAAACTATGTACCTGGCAAAAAAAAAAATCGAGACATTTTGGTCTTAACCTGATGGACATCCCCCACCTGTGGACTACATTAATGTTTTTTTCCCTTTCCATAATGCTAATAATTCTGCAATACTATCTTATCTCCCCCTGTATAGAAAACCTAGCATAATTTCCTGGTACCTCCTGATGAACAAAAACACTTCTGACATTATATTTGCACATAATCCACTACACTTGCATGTAAGATCCACAAGCCTCCTAGTAGGGTAGGTAGTTTACTTCTTGTCCATTCTGAAAATGAATTAATGGATGGACCAGCCCCAAGTACTCAGAACAATGGTAGACACCCAAACCTAAATTTTTTGGCAGTACTGGAAACAAACTAGATTCTAAGCCTTCTGTACAGTAAATTTCTTCCCTTATTCTAAGAAAAAGATTGCCTAGTTACAGTCCATAATGAACAATTCAGGCCTAAAGATTAAAATTTGTTCCACATTTATTTTCAGATTTTGTTCTGACTTCTCAAATTCACTAATAAAGTAACAGAAGAACTGAGTTGCACGATCTTCCAAGTGACTGCCATGCAACTACTGTCACTAATGTTTGGTGACAATTGTCTGTAACAGATGCAGAAGTGCTTTTGTCATGAAATTTAGAAAACGAAGCTCCACAAATGGTGTTATCTTCCTTATGGAAGCTGCTGAATTCCTATTATTAAAAAGTTTCGGGAACAAGATAGAAAAGCAGTGATTTGGGAGGCATGTATATACGTTACACTACATACATTAGAGATGTACTACAAAGTCTTAATTTGGAACAGTATAATATGCTGTGCACCAAAGTCCCTTCCAATGCTAGCTTATGACCTCACTTTTCAAGAAATGTTCAGTGGAGAACTGACTCTTACAATGAGAAACTTGCGTAGCTGTTTTAGTTGATATTTCCAAATACTTTACACTATAAACTTTCATGTTCCCATACAGAAGGTAGGACAGAGGCAAGTGGGATATGATACTGTTGAGACAATCTTTGGAAATACAGTCCCAGCAGGATAAAGTAAGTGTATTGTAATGTTGCACTGAATAGCAGAAAAGCAATTAGATTTGGCACGGAGATGTTGGTTGCTGTCTGGAGCAATGTAGCAAGTTAGAAACTGCTTGCATTTGTCTTCTAAAAATAACACTCTGATCATAACCTTAAAAGCTGGAACCTCCCAGATCTAAAGCTTCTGCTTTGTGAGTATTTTCAGAAGGACAAAAGAAAGCCAATTAGCTTTTAGTTTTGGTAGAGTAGGATAAAATCACATATCTTTTTCCATTACCCATTACAAAATAATGGTGTGTGAGAAATTGTTTGCTATTCACATTATAATTCACAAATTCAGTGAAATATCTTATGAATTTAGTATCTGGAAGATCTGTATTAAGACAGACACAGCTGACTAGAAACATCGATATTATATGGCTTTCTTTCTCTTCTCCTGTGGATACAGAAGTTAGCATCTCAGCAGAAAAGATCCCAGAAACACCATATTGAAGAAAAGACTTTTTTGAACAGAAGTTTCATTCAAAAGAAATGTTTTTGGAGCACAGCAGGAAAGCCCAAATAACCACTTCTACTAGTGCACACAATTTCAGAAGTGCTTTTTAGACTGTGTTTCCAAAGTGAAGTTCTGTAAGCCTTACATTTTTCACGTACTGAGCCCACAACCACAGAAGAGAAGAGCTTCTCTTTGAAAAGGTAAGCCATGAACATTTACAGAAAAAGGCATTCTTTGACAGTCTCTTACCTACAAAGTTCTGGATTGTTCCCCACCTTCTACAGAACTGTACTGGTCACTGCTTTCAAATCATGATGATATTTCACTGTCTATTTGACTATCAACATGCGTTTTGATTTAGCATCCCTTTAATGTCCCTTTTAGAGTAATTACAGATACCAACCAGAAAGATAAAAAGGAGGTTAAAAAAAGCACAGCAGTGGTCTAATAGGAGACAAAGCTGCGACAATTTAGAAATAGATTTAACTGTGATTAGTCTGCTGTCATGTGCCAAAGGATCCAAATATATTCACAAATATATTCTAATCTTCCTGGAAGAGAAATTTGGCTATCCTAATCCTAGAAAATTACACTATCCACAAATTGCATATTGTCAGTGTCTGCAGCACTGTTCCCTATGCAGTGAGTGGAATGACCAAGCAGCTATGAAGAATGGAAGTAACATCTTAGTCTCCTATGAGTTATATTGTTTTACCAGATTTGAATAAGTCAAAAGCTGATCTGACAGCTCATGTACTTTTTAATTTATGGAGCAAGACAAGAAGTTCTACAACTACTGAAGATCTTGTGGTCTCTCATGCATCCCCCACTATTAGCCATGAAAGCACTCAGCTACAGTTTTGGTAGTGGTGCAGCTTAGAAACTGCAAGGCACCATGAGTTACCAGAAACATACTTAACATTTGTGTCACAGAAGTTTTCCTCGCTGTCTAGGAAGGCACTGGATTTTGCACTAATTTCTATTACAGTTCCCCTCCTGATACACACTCCTGTCTTCTACTCTGGACAAAACAGTTTAAGGAATGGATCCTCTTGCTTTATGACCATCTTCTGCGATATCGGCAGAAACCTCCCAGTTAAAGGGGTTTTATGGATCCTTTATGCTGTGTTGAAAGACCAGAGTAGCATAAAGGGACCAGCATTGCTTATTCACAGTATTCAATGCATTCTAGGATGAACAAGTCAATACTGTATTTCATGCTCTATTAGTGAATTTCAAGTTTTAATAATAAGTGTGCTACTAAGTTTATTTAAAATGTTCATAAAGGTTTGAATATTAGCTTAGGGAATACATTTTCATCCAAAAAGGGGAGAAATAAGCATAATGTAAATCAGAGTTAATCTGTCAATGACATCTTTCTTTAAAACAGTATTTCCTTTCAAAGCCAGTTAACCCAAGCAAATTTTAAAAGCTAACCCAAGTACAGTGTACCTTGTTAAGACATGAGATAATGTGACTGAGGTCAATCCAAGGAGTACCCGCTTCTGTCACCTGATGGAAAAGGTGATCTCGAAAGAGCTTTAGTAAATACCTGTCTCCAGTTTCTGACCATGTTGGGTCTTTCTGAAACCTGGTAAAAACAAAGGCTCAGATTAAACCTCAGAAAGTTAAGACAAAGCAAAACCCACAAATATACATGACCGATCTGAATTGAGTAATCTTATTGCTCTGCTAAACTTCCTGTTATAATCTGCAATTAATTCAGTTTCCCTCCTGCCACACAGATAGAAGATAACATTCAAAGCAACTCAGCGGAAGTATCTGAAGCTAATACATACGAATGGTCAACTGAAAAGGAATGTAAGAAAGCAGTGGCCATCTCCAACAAGTTTACTGCGTAAAAATTAGAAACTAGCTTTATAAACAACTTTTACCCAAGTCAATTCAGTAATGGGGAAAACAGTAATGGATAGAAAACAGACCATGAACGCTTAATTTTTATAAGGTAGTTGATAAAAAAACAAGCTGATAATTAACAAGCTTAAAGCTGGTAGCTATGCCGTATGCTACAGATCAAGGAAGCTATGCATTTCCTCAAAAACTATTGTAACTCGCGACAGACCAACAAGAGAATCCATACCAAAAGAGGAAGCAACTTTGGCATACCTATTTGTAGCCTTCTCTTTTCCTTTACTATTTTGGTCAAAGTTGCTTATCTTATTGTTTCAAGGCTTCTTAAACAACTAAATCCTTAAGAGGCAAATATGGGGAAAATGTTTAGCTTAAGTTTACAAGGGAAGAAGCCTTGCATTGCAAATGGGATTTTGCATACTTTACACCACAGAAACAAGAATTTCTTACTCTGGCCTCTCATTGATTGTTCCCAATTTTGCTAGAAGCCTAAACAACCTTCCATTTTGCACCTCCTAGAAAACAAGAAAGATTATTAAAGTTTCTGAAACATAAGACACTTATTTGCCAAAGATATATAGTAGTAATGGCAATGAAGCACTACGTACTACAGAGATGGAATTGTTCTAAGACCGTATAAGTTTTTCAGAAAGAGATCCAATACATTATACTGTGTATTGGTAGTCCCAATTCTAATCTTGGCAGTTCATAGCCAAGTTATAATGTGGAGGTTTAACAATCAGTGACATCTTGCTGCCCCAGCAGAAACTGGATTGGGCAACCTAGCCCCATGTAGAAACAAGTCTAGACTCTCTTGCCAGCCTACACTTAGAAGTATGTCAAAATACTGTACTATAAACAATATTAACACACACACGTGCATGTGTATATATATTCACATATATACGCACACATATGTGCATGTCTATACATACACAGGCACTTATCAAGACTGTACAGGTAAATAGTATAATAGCTAATTTCAGGTAAATAAAAAATGATCTACTAGATGTGTTCTTGAAAAATGTTTTGTAGGCCATTATTAGTTAACACTGTTTAGCAACAACAGTATCAGACCAATTGGAATAGCAGTCTAAAACAATATTTTTTAAACAGGTTTTTGAAAAAAGCTATAAATTTAATTTTTTACTTAATGCAGTGTAAATTCCAAGTCCTTCAATAACAGAGGCAAAGCAATCAAAACAAGCTCATACAAAAGACAGAACAACAGAATTTAAAATGCTCATAATACATGCAATTAAAAAAATATTTCATACATTTTTCATCGTCATTTAGGTTACTGTAAAGTGTTGCATCTTAACCTAGGTTGCATTACACTATGGATTAATCTTCCGTTTAAATAAAGCTCCTCAAGGCTGGCAGGGAAAAAAGATTCTCTCCTGATATTTTTCATATTCTCTAGTGGCCCAGCTCTCCGGTGTTATTCATGCTAAACTGCATCTCACTTCATGCATGATCATATTGATTTCAAATGAGTTCAGTCTGGAGTAGATTACTGTGCACAGCTGGGTAAATAAAATAGGTCAAGGTGATAATAGCTTGACCTCAGACAGTCTACGGGTTTGCAAGATTTTTATTACCAGTCTAAAAAACACACAGCAGAACAGCTTGTACTTCAAGCGAAGCTGCACTTAGAAGTTGACAGAAAAGACTTACCTTGTCCAGCTAGCAGAGGTCTACACAACCTCCAAATAATTTTTTGGCATGTGCCCAAATACACAAAAGCCAGAAACACGTGTGTGTGAATGCTACAGCCTTGCAGATTCCAAGTCAATGGTGACAAAGTTGAATACCAACACTGGCTCTAAGGCTCCAAGTGGCCTTTCTGCAGGCTTGGTAGCCTGTAGGGCAGGGGATTCTTCTACAGACTGGATTAGAGGACTTGAAAACTGAGGCTTTGCATACTTGAGTGCTGTGACATGTAGATGATAGAAATATTAAGGTGAAGAAGGAAAAGGACAGAGTAATGGGGTCACTGCCACGTGAAATGCAAATAACAATATTCATGGCTTCAAGAGTAGTAAAGTTATTAACTACATACAAACCATTTCAGGAATTAGAAGCCCTTAAGCTGCAGATGACTGCATGCTTGGAGAATATGATGAAAGAACATACATACAAACATTGTTCTAACGTTCTTTGGAGCAATGATGAAGAGAGGGTATATGGCTAGATCTAAGTGATACTGTAGGTCTGATGGTATGGAATATGTGACAGTGCAACCAAGTTATAGTATGATAGTTAATCAACAACTGCTATTTATTGCTGCTAGATAAGCAGCTACTGCCAAACTAGGGGCTATGCAACAACTTGGATTTGTGGTGGCTGTGCTCACCTACAATTGAAAAGCAACTGCTATAAACAACCTGACTGAAAATGCACACTCCTTAATGCTGATTACAGGACAATCTCAATTTTTGAGATGGGAAGAGGTCCAGCTACCCAAATTTGTGCAGGCATCTTGGACCACCTTGACAAGAAGTGATCCTAAACACCTTCAGAGTAGGAGCAGTGGTTGACTATTAATAGGAAGAGTAAACACCTGTCAGGCATCCAAAGTAGACACCAACCTGCTTTACATCTCTTCGCTTCTGAAAGATTTCCTTATCTTTCACTAAGGATGGAAAAGCAGGTTTCCAACAAGTCTATCATGGAAAAGTTAACAGTACCAGTTCACCAGAATCCTTTCTATTGCCTTTTCAAATATGCTTATCTGGGGCATATAAGGGAAAGGAGTTGCAAGACTTAAATCCTTAGAAACGTAGTACACTAGCCTACACAAATCTTCAGTAATATGAAAGCCTTCTGCAACGTATCGCAGTCATGTTAGAAAATCCTATGATCAGTGGCTTCTGATAAGCAGACAAGATGAAGCTCAAACCCTTTCCTGCTGAACAAATACACACTAACACAGGACAAAGTACATATTTCCTTTGTAGCTAGCACTCAATACAATGACTGAACTTGATAGACTAACCAGACCCATACAGCAAAAGGTGCATGTTTCAGGGAAACTGAGGATCACAACCTTTACTTCCACAACCATTCGTTTGGAAAGGAATGAGATAAGTAAAGTGGCACTGAAATCTAAATCTAAGAATTTGAAGAAAGCATTTGTTGCTCTATAACCTCTAACTCAAGCTAGATGATCTAGTGTGAGATGACATATAGTGTAAACCAGAATACTGCTTTTTAACCGTTCAATAAAGAAAATCGTTTCCTAGGATTGCTGGTTGAACATAAAGATGCTACCTAAAGTTAAAGGCCAGCCAAGCACTTTCTAAAACTAGTGGTTCTTAGAACTTTTGGACTTTCAGTACCTTGCACTCAGAGTTAAGACTGCAAGCAGCTTACTTGGGTTGCTAAACAAACAAAAGAAAAAGTACCTAGAAAACATTCCCCCTTAAAGTAGAGCTGTAGGAATACCAACTATACGTCTTCCTGTACGAATTACCAAATTATTTACCTTTGCAAGGTCTTCCTCTATAACATCATTTCTCATTTGAGCAGCATCCAACTGAGTATAGAATCGCGCACCAATCATAGGCATGATATCATTTACACTGCGAAGCCTGTTTTGGTCAGTCAGCAAATACCTGCCAAAATATCCCCACCCCCAAAAGATTACTTAAACATGCTGCAAGTGCCAGAGTTCGTCCTATTATGATTTTACAACTATTGACCCTAACGTCTATTTAATATGAGTTGACAATTTGTGTTTTATTAAAAAGATGTTAACGAAGAAAACATTTGTGTTAATTTACTTCTACGTTTCCAGACAGTTATTTGTATTAGCTATGATTGTGCCTTCATGAACTTCTTAGTTCACTCCACTCAAACATTAAGAGCATACCTGAAAAGAGGGAAGGATGCAAAGATTCAGATTGTCATGCAATTGTTTTTCAAATGAGAGAGGGGACAGATTTCTCTACTTTCCCCTCTTAGGCTGCAAGAGCAGAAATAATGACTGTACTAAAGAACACCCCAAAATAATACACGACTAAGAAAAGCTAGTGTTCAAGTCTTTGGTCAAAAAGGAAATGTGCCTATTCTTTAATATCTTCTGAAACTGTGAAAATGTGAGATAAGACCAGGATATTGCTGTGGTAGATAACAGGCAAGAAACCCAGTACTGAAGATTACTTATAAGGCTTGTGTGGCAGTGTGTTTCTTTTTTTTTGTTGTTGTTGTTTTTCATTTGGGGTGTGTGTTTGCTTTGTATAGTTCTTTAAAGTTGAATAGCAATTTCTTAGTAGGAGCTTTAACAACACTCTAATAAAGCAAGGGCACTGATTTTTATTAGATACACCATAAAAATACACATTATGTAAATTAACTTTAAAGATAACAATAATGCACTGGCTATGCAGACATTCAATGACAGTTGTATCTTATTCGCATCTGAAAATATTATTTTGACTTTTTCATCTGTATGTTAATTTCCTTTAAAATATGTATTTTTATTTTTTTTAAACATTGGCAAATAAATGTAGTAGCAAACTTACAAAATCAGATTCTTCAGATCAGAGGAATAGTTGATTGTCACCAGTTCCATTGCTTTCTGCAAATTCTCTCTCTGAATTCCTGATAAAGAATTGCACGCCAAAGCCAACACAACTTTCCCCAGGGAGATCAGATCTGCTTGCTAACAGGGAAAACATGCACAGATAAGATTCATAGTATAGATAAATATTACCTACAGAACTAGATGGAATTTAAAGAGATCATTCTTCAGTAACCTTTGAAGGACTTGAGCAACTGAAGTGCTATGGTTCAATACAGCTGTCCAAGTAGTTAAAAAGTACAGAGGATAATTTGTCCTGATCTCCTGTTTGATAGCTAAGAGTTTCAAGATAGTATATTTACCATTGAATGCTTGAAATTCACTTATTTTAGCTTAATGATAGTACCAGAGCAAAATCTTCTGCACTGAGCAGAAGCTCTACACAAAGAGATTCTCCTAACCACTCATGCACTGAGCACTTGCTGCTGAGGAATCAAGTAGTTGGTAGCAAATTGCACAAGCCTTCTCAACACAAGACACAAGACACGTATCAGGGCTTATTCATTAAAACAGAAACATGTCCTACTGGAACCTAGCAGCTCATGTTTTTGTTTTAACAAACAGATCATAGATTTTCATCTCTAATGGCCCATGTGAAAAGATAGGAACTGCTTGAAGTAACTAGACAGGAACAGACATGTAAGGCTAACAACTGGAGTGGCATCCCATTTTGTGAAGAAATCCTTAGCATTACAAATCACTTTCCTTACAGTAAAGCTTCTCTTTAAAAAAAAATGCTGCATAGACTTTGTCACAACAGAAAATTCTGCTCATTTTGATTTTACAGGTAGAAGGACAGCCACAAGAAGTTACTGTGAAAAGCTACACCAGACTTGAAGTCACCTCTGAGAGCAGAAGCTTAATTTAGTAGCAGACAGTACTATTCATAGCAAAAGCTGCCTGATTCTCCCTATAGAAAGTCTTTCAGGTGCATGTAACTTGGCCAAACTTGAAACATTAGCAGCTTTCCATATTGGATGCCTGCTTCAGACTGCATTTAAGAGTCAGATTTCTTCACTTTCCTCTTAGAAAAGATATTTTTGCAAAAGCTAAAAGGTGAATGCTATTATTTGTTGTGAATGTCAACTCCATATTCTGGAGGAAAGATGGGATGTTTTGCAAAGAACATTGTCACACAGGGAGTATACCTGCTGTCGTTTCTGTTAGGAAGGTCGACAATTTGGCAGCACAGAAACATTAAAAGTTCTGTTTAGAATTTGGCAGCTAAAACTTTAGGAAATTCCTGAGATGGTGGATACGCCACGGCCCCTCACAGCTGTTCCACCCAGAGGGGTAGGTAGCTGTGTTTGCTGCTTCCTTTGGCTGCGGCAGCTGAATAGAGTTTCTTTCCCTTCGGCCACATCTTCCAGATGTTGAGGCACTGAGTAAAGAACATATTTCCAGGTCTCTGAACGTCCCTGCTGTTTCTGTATCAACTGCTAATGTATGATTAAGCAGCACAACTTAAACACGGATAAGCAACGTGACAGAAATTTAAAAACATGGAACAGGGCAGTCATTAATGAAGACAGAAACAGGATGAGGAAAATAGGACAGAAATAAAGACAATGTGTGGAGAAGATGGGATTGGCATTTGTTAGACTTGACTTCCTAAGGAACTAGGAATTCCAGAGCATCAGTATTGCTTTGTACTTTGGCAAAGAGAAATGAAAGAGACCAACAAACCCCATCTTAGTGGGAACCTACTTGCTTCCACTACCAAGTACAGACAGTTTGAGCAGCAGATGACACTGCTGTTGTACAAAACAGAAGAACCTTGCTGATAAGGTATCTGTACTGAGACACCTTCACCCAGCACAATGGTATTTTTGTTATTTTGTTTCCAAAAGACTTAAGAGAAATATGGAAGTATTTGTATTAACCTTATCTTCTTTCTGCAGTCTCCTACTTAGCACCTTCCAACTTTTAATAATTGTTACGTAGATATCTTATATAAATTCTTATCACCACCCAACACTGACTAATATAACCAAAACATAAAAATTAAGGAAAGACCCTATGGAGAAATAGTCTCTTTACATAGCTGCTTTCATAATACAGATTGCATTAGATTTTAAAAAATGGTTGAGAAAGAGGTCTACATTAGCTTCAGCTAGGAAATTCTAAATTCAGACTTTTTTTTTTTTTTTTTAAGTTTTCTTTATTTTGCAAAGTACATCTAACAGAAAAATGGGCAGAGATAATACAACACACCAATGCAGCCTCAAACACACAGTTCCAGTTACAGCCAATGCTTAAGTTGTGTTTTGGTTGAAAAATGGTTTGGATTCATCCTGTTAATTTTATGAACTTAACTTGAAGTTACTCAGTTAAGAGTCTGATCAACTGAAGATCTCTGTATTCCACAGGACAATTCAGATTTTAAGCAAGCTGAATCACTCTCTGAAGATGCCTCACTACTCACTCTGACAGCTAAAACCCTGAAATAAAGTGCTATTACAATGTCCAGTGTACGAAATTTTACAAGAGCACAAAGGTACACAGATTTTTTTCTTCTTGTGTCTGATTAGATAATGGAATGGACATCTGGATTTATAGAATTCAGATTCCTATTTCAGAAGGGATCGAACTGCCATCCACTGACAAACTCTATCCGTGCAGACAAGGTAAAACATCCCAGAAGCTGAAGCACACCATCTTTCTGTAAGGAAAAATGCCATATATTCCTATTAAGTCTTACCCTCCTCTCTGAAAAAACTCATTCAGATCTTGCTGCTTCAAGGCAGAGGAAGTTTAAAGGACACACATGAACTGCTAGACTTCTTTGAAGCAGGGATACTAGAAATAAGGAGTATTCCTGAAGTAGCTTTACCAGTTCAAGGTACACATCAAATATGATCATTTCTCTGCTTACGCTCCATGTCATGCTTTTCACATATTTAAGGATCACATGAGCCATTAGCTTGCCAGAAAACTTTTGCTATGGTAACTATCAATGGTGACTATTAAAATCATACTAAGTCAATTCACAACTTCAAAGAAAGCTACTACACTTCTTAAGTACAGGTTGCCTTTTGTTCAAAAATGTACCTTGAATGCAACTAATGACCATTTAATTAGCAATTCAATTAGTAATAACTGTAACCTGTAACAACCTTTCTTTTTTATCTCCTGAAAAACTTTGCAAGTAAGGATTGCATCACCATCATCTAGGGTCATTGATGGAAATATAAAGTAGCATTAGACTAAAAAATAGCCTCAAGGAGATACCCTCAGAAACAGCCCCCTTCATTAACGGTTTCCCTGTTATCAAATGAATTTTAAATATGTCAGTGAGCAATTTAAAAATTAATTGAATAGGTATTCTTCCTGCATTTTAGTGTTAAAAAGATCCACGCTCCTGTGCCAAAAGCCCTCAAGATATATGAGCATTTTATACAGTTGGCTTCATCAGCTAGACATGTAAGCTAGTCAAATAAATCAGTTTTTTGACAAGATCCATTTTCCATAAGTTCTTTGAAACTGACACTTTGTTTATCCTGTTCCAGTGCTGTGCTTGGATCAGTATCAGCTCAATCACTAATTCTGTAGATTTGCCTACCCTTTTAAGCACTGGAATTGTACTTAAGTCCCTCCAAGTTCCTAAATTATTTATTAATTTTGAAGTCAACATCAAGACTTTAGATGCCTCTTCTGCTAGTTTCTTTAAATCTGGGGAGGTGTATGTGAAAGTTATTTTGGTTTACTACATTAAAAGCATTAACTTTGAGCAAATGTAACCTTACAGCCCTTGTTAAATCAATACAACCTATGTTTTCTCTTCATTTCATACGGAGAGAACTTCATTTCATTTTGTTCCAAATACAAAAGTATTTATTAAACCCTTCTATTGTTTCCTGCATCACCATTTACACTTTTACCACCTGAATCTAGTAACTGACACGTGACTTGAAGATTCGGGGGAGGGAGGCAAGATGGGGAAGGAATTTCTATAGGTTTAAGCATCTTGTTTTCAATGTAAGTGTCCATTCATATTTCATTTATATATTTTTACTTTCCTTTATTGTTGCCTTTAACTCTTAAATGATCATGTAAACTAACATGTTTAACACAGATTCTGAAAAACAGACTGAAGAACAATTGCAACAGCCCCTCTCTGTTATGACCAAACTCTTTCCTATCTATGTTAACAATGGGAAATAGCCAGAAAGTGACAAATGCTAACAAAAATACCTTCCTCCACTGAAGACAGCAACAAGGAAATGCATATTAGCTGGGCAGTAAACCAACAGATAACCTACATTTTTTTACAGTCCCGGAGGAATTCAGGAACTGGGTCATGGATCAAGAGGAAAAAGGACAAGCTGCAGCTGTTATTTTGTAGTGTTATCTGACTAGGGCAAACAAAGGTAGAGTGTGATAAACGACTTCTGAATTTCAAGGAATTAACTCAGTCCAGAATCTCTGAAGGAACAAAATGGATTGTGAAAGTCTAGCCTTTCTAGAGGAAGCAACAAAAAGGAGGTAATGCAATGTTTTCTAACTCCAGTGTACATCTTCCACACAGAAGAGTACTTCTCAAGAGTACTTCTCTACTGGTTTAGTGGTAATACTTGAACAATTTGGATAATAAGAATGAATAAAGCATGCAAAAAAAACGTGTATCTAAGCAAAACTAGGTGTTAAGCAAGTTAATTGCCAAATGTTGGGCTGCTATAGTGCTAAACGCTTCTGACAGATTGGCATACCTGCAAGTATTTTCAGATTTGTACCTCCAAGTACGTTAAATGTTTTGCTTTAAAATTACTTGAATGTCATAATATCTCAGAAGGATCTCTTCTCTTGTTGCTATTAAAGTAAATTTAAGGAATTTAGATCATAATCTCACCACAGTTTTAGGAATGGAATCCCTCACTTACATGCATCCCTATATTCTCTCAGTTGTTTTCTATTAAATTATTACCACAAGCCCATTGACGTGTAGCTGTGGGGCATGGGAAGGATCCTTTGATGTCCTACCAGAAGTACACTAAAAATTGCTTTAGTGTATTATTTTAAAAAGCTGGTATGTTCTAGGACGAGGTCTCCAATAAGCTAGTTTCTGCCTGGCCAAAGTTCAAACATTTCATTTATTACTGGAAGACTCTGAATGAGCAATTTTCTCACAGTGAATAAACTCAATTAATGAAAATAAATTAAATCCAACTCCCTACTGTAGTCTTTCACTCCCAGTATGGACAGGGTACGTGATGACTGCTGAAGCAATGTACTTTACCCTGAGGGGAAGTTAGGGAAAGAGGCACTCCTGTACACAGTGATGCTCCAGATGACTGTGGAACAGTTTTTGTTAAGTCTAAAGGGATTCTTCTTAATTCACGAATTATGCAGAGTCCACACTTCAGAGAACGCCAGGAGAGCACGGAAAAACTAGGAGCCTAAAATAAAGATACACTCGAATCTTTTAGGAGTGAGGAGAAGGCCTAAATGCAGATATTTTAAAAAGATCTCTTCCTCCTCTGTTTACAGTCATTCATCACTTAATTATTTGTTAAAACAAAGGAGAAAGAGCAAACACTGCTACTGAAACATTTTCTGATCTCTATCACTAAATATAAGATATTTCTTCCTCTTTCTTTAGAGATCTGTGATTCCAACCATTTCTGACTTCAGTTTGTTAAATACTAACAGTTTGACCTGTTCTGTGAGTTTGCTGAAGTTTCAGAAGCAGAAGATAGCAAAATGAGCTTTCACATTTCTAAATTACAAACGAATTCAAACAAAGATCAAATCAGGAATAAAAAAATAGTTATTTAGAGATAGTTATATCAGACTACAATTCAACTAAAATATTCATCTTCCAAAAGGAATCACATTAGTTTTCTGTACTCTCCGTGCCAAGACACCAACTTCAACAGAGCACTGTTGTCTTACCTGAAACTGAGCCATTAACGCCAGTGGATTATTTTGACTGTTGTCAAATGTTAAAACATCAAAGATTCCAACACAATTAACTCGTAACCTTTAGGAACGAGAAAAAAGGAAGAAGTGTCACTAAGTTTTGCTGTTTACTCCATTTTCCCCTAATATTCATAATGTTGATCATGCTTTAATACAACAAAAAAAGTTGTCTTAGTATTTAACAAACTATTATGAAGCAGAAAATACTGATTTTACTGTTTGATATAGTGCAACAGCCACCCTTGTATTACAAATAAATCAATAAGTTTCTAAACTGGCAGTGGTGGATCTCAACAGTACGTTGAAGATAGTGCATAAGTCTTCCTGAAATGTGTTTAAATAGAACTTTACAAGTTCTAGCACATTTTCAACTGACATGAGACATTAATAGAACTTTTTAATTAAGACTTATTTTGCTAAAAAGCTGCATGGTCAACAGCTATCATGAACGCAGACCACAGCATACAGTGAAAATGAATCCTTTCATTACCTTGTTTTGCCAGTTACTAGAATCTTTGTTGGATCCATAACTCGGCATGCTAATCCTGCTGTATGAATGGTCCGTAAGGCAGAGCTGAGCTGCACAATATATGCCCATATCAACGACTCTGGAAGCAATCCCGCATGCTGCCGTGGTAGAGGTCCATCATGCTGACCTGGAGGGAAACGACTGTAAGCATCAACAGATAGCTACTACATAAAATTAAACTTAGAACATATTGAATTATACAGTTAATTGACATACTCCTTTCATTGAGCTTTTAATCAACAGTCCTCAAAAAGACAGATACCTATTGTGCTACAATGGTTTTTGTTTAATTTTTTTAGAAGGACAACGAACTTTGAAACACTGCAAACTCACTGGACGATACTATTTTCATTCTTATGTTCAGGAAAACCATGCTGATTTTTAAGTTTAGGATGAATATTCACCACAATAAGAACACCAGTTAAAAATTCCAGGTATTGCTGAACTGGAATTGTACATATCTGAGAAGTAAAAATACTAGTATTGTGAAAAAAACAAGCATATATCAGAGCAACTGCAACAGATCCTGTTTCGTCTCCTTTACTGTAGGAAAGTACAGAAGTCAAACATTCTACATCTGATAAAACAGGGAAATGCAACAAACTAGTTTCAAACTACATGAGCAGAGTGGAAGATTTTGTGGCTAAACATCATTGAACACAACTTTATCCATCAGCTGTAATCCACCTCACTGACAAGTCATCACTCTATGCGACTTTTAATGGGCCATCTGAAAGCAATACAGACCCTGATTTCTAAATGGTATTGTAGTCATCCTTTCTAAAGTAAAACTAATTATTTGCAAACACCCAAATTCCACACTGCAAATTGTTTCCCAGTAACACTAAGCCATAGATAAAAAAGACATAGATAAGAAATGTTATTTTTCACTATGATGCCTTTAATACAAAGTTGTTACAGTTTGCATAGCACAAATCTCAAAATATATCAAAACCAAAATTCCTCTCCAAACATGTTACTTGTTGTTTTTTTCCCCCCTCAACAGCGCGTCCATATCCATGCACTTTCTTAAAATAAGTTTGTGTGCATGTTTATGTGCCCCTGCATGGGTACACACACTTGTCAAAAAATGAAATATTACTGAAAGCTTTACTTAGAAATTTTACTAGTTTGGGGTGATGGGCTGAGGATATTCCCAGCTTTAAAAAAGACACTAGTTCATTTTGCAGGTTTAAGGTGCTTTGGTTTAGATTATAAAGGTCAAGACAGTCTCCTTTAAATAGCATCAAGCCTGGCATGTCTACTGAAGGCTGAATATAATGAGATATTCTTCGTGTCTTTTTTTCTGGCCTCCTGATGAATCATTATGCAAATCACTTCCCACAAACCAGCATACCAGAAGTCTCACGTAGCAAACTCCCCCAGCCCCCATGATTCCCTCTTCAGCATGAGAAAATTATAAGATGTGAGACGTAAGTTCCTGTATTAATCAAGTCTTTTCTTCTAACCATTAGTTGCTATAATAGAGTACACTCTACTTCTGGTAAACAGCAACACGTGATATGTTTAGCAGGAATAAATATGTAACCGTCTTACGAACGTGTATGTATAAAATAAATATGTGCAGAACAGAACTGTTGCTATAATACTCTGAAGAGAAAAAAGCCAGAACTTCAGGGTTATTTTTCTGCATGTGTTTAAGAACACTCGCCCTTTGATTTCCAGATTAAAGGCAACGTAACCAAAAGAACATTCAAAAAAAAGCTGGGAGATCACACCTTCTTTCTGTCAATGAGAAAATCTCAGTTAAGTACAAGAAGGACATCGAGGCCCTGGAGAGTGTCCAGGGAAGGGCTCCAAAGCTGGTGAAGGGCCTGGAGGAGAAGTCCTGTGAGGAGCGGCTGAGGGCACTGGGGTTGTTGTGTCTGGAGAAGAGGCTCAGGGGAGACCCTATTGCTCTCTGCAGCTACCTGAAAGGAAGCTGTGGGTCAGCCTCTTCTCACAGATAACTAGTGATAGGACTTGCGGGAATGGCCTCAAGTTGTGCCAGGGGAGGTTTAAGTTAGAAATTATGAGACATTTCTTCTCAGAAGGAGCAGTCAGGCATTGGGACGGGTTGCCCAGGGAGGTGGTGGAGTCACCATCCCTGAGGGTATTCAAGGAGAGGCTTAGGGACATGGTTTAGTAGGCAACATTGGTGGTAGCAGCATGGTTGGACCAGATGATCTTGGAGGTCTTTTCCAACCTTAATGATTCTAGGATTATTTTACTACTGGAAAGAGTTGCTTGTGGCTACAGCTAAATCTAGGCTGCTACTTTCAGGCTGGTCGGCTGCAGCCTTCATTCCCCTATGCTAAAGGTACTAGTTAAAACACTAGAAAAATCAGTTTGAAATGCCCTCTTACGTATCTATCTGCTCAAAACAACTAACATTAAAAGCAGTCCAGTTTGCAGCAATGCTGGTTATGAAATATGCCCCTGAAGGCCTACCAGGCCTGCTACAGATGGCAATTTAGCAACGACCCAAGGAGATTAGACCCAAAAGCTCACTGTGCAGGTAAAGCACACAGCTAAAAGCTTATCAAAAAGTGCTAAACAAGTTGAAAAAAATGTAACAAGAACATTAAGGAAAAGTTACAAACATGATCAAAATTGTTAGCCCAAAAAGTGGTATTTTAGAGGTTCATGGCTAATTTTAAGGAGACTTCCCACCCCAGGTTGAACCCACAGCCACAAACTTGCAGAGTTTCAGATTATCTCCTTCCTCTGGTGCAGGACAGACTTGCTTCTGTCACAGCTTTCACCTCTGAGATGCAGTAAATAAACGCTAATGGAGAAGATTAAAAATGTAAGAACTGCCATTCCAAAAACATGGGTAGTCCATTATCTTCCTTCCTACATTAAAATGAACTCACTGCCTCTTTTTTTTTTTTTTAAATTCAGTGTTATGATGTTCTCAGCTGAATAAGATGTGCAGCATACGCTTAGCACTGGTGTTTTTTTTTTTTTAAAAGAAAAAAGGACATCAAAATGAAGTGCAGTTACCCAATATAAGGATGATGCTAGGTATAGTCCTGGGACAGGAAGGAAGAGCTGGGACCCTTAGCAGTAGGACCTGTTTTACATACTCACTCAGGAACATGGCCACAGAGCATGCTAACACACCCTGTTCTCATCAGACATTTATGAAAAATCAGAAGTACAATGAAAGATTTAGCTGATCACCAAATTGAACCTGTCAGGCCTATAAATCAGTCTTTTACATTTAGAACTGTGAATTTAGAGTTTTAGTGTTCCTTGGCTATAACACTGGAAGTAAGATACATGCAGTAGCTTTCCTTTCTGCCCCCTTCTCCAGAGAAACCTAGGCTTTGGTTTTACATTTCCCAATTTTCAGAGTACAGAAAGGTTCTGAAATACTAATGCAGCACTACAATCCATAGGAAAAAAATGAAGATAGCAAAAACTTGATTTGACTTGGAAAGAGTTGCAGCTTTTGGCAGAGATATTTTAGGATAATTGTTCCATATTTTTCTTCAAAAAAGCTGAAAATTGAGCAAAACAGTGTTTACACAGTATCTAAAAGTAGTACTTCTAGATTTTGGTTAGCTTCATGCTCTCAATAGGATATGAAATGTTTTCATCATCATTGTTTTTAGAAGGTTTGCAGATACAGGAGCAATATCATGTTGATTTTAAATATTCATATATGCTTCCTGCTTATCATAGTCCAAGTACACAATTCATTTTAAATTGAAGAGGTATTTTCTGAAAAAATGCTCAGTGACTGGGGATGCAAAGGTTACAAAGTCCACATTTCTGCATTAAACACTATTATTAATAATGTATTCAAAGGAAATCAAGGTCCAGAAAGCTTGCCTACATTCGTTAAAAAGTATTCAACTTATTCAACTGCCATAAAGCAGAATCTGTGGTGCTGAAAACTACTATTACGTGCATGCACACCATGCTTAATAACTCAGTGTTTTTAATAAACAGACCAAAGGACATACAGGGGCATGCTCATCTCTGACACTAACACCTCAAAAAACTCATCAGGACAAAGAAAATACCTAACTAGAAGCAATATGGAGTTACTGTTTATTTGCCAGGATTTTCTAGCTGTTAGCTTTAAAATACATGCATTCAGAATGTGGTTTAGTTATTGGATGGTTAAGAAAAAAAGGTTTCAGGACCTTTGGGTTAATTTCCTAAACTAAAAGAGAACAGCATTTCTGCAGAGATAAATGTATTAACATGTACTATAATCAGAAACAGAAATACCAGAAAGGTGGAGAAAACAAGTTCTAGAACAACAGATTTAATGATAAGTTTAGACTCTTGATAGAAATGAAAACGTCTTGAGGAAATATGATGAATGAGAATTAAAAAAGGAATTATTCAAATAAATGTATTCCAAGTTAACTGCAAAAAAAAAAGATTACGGATTTTAAAACTTGTGAACATTTAGTTGAATATTACAGAACAGCATCAGATTACCACACTATGACCTGGAGAAGGAATATTTCATTACATAAAGAACTCTACAAAAAAATAAATTGTATAGAATTCAGAAATGAAGACATTTGCTTACAGGTGTTTAGAATAAAAATAAACATAAGCTGCTGCTAATTTTTTCCATGCAAAATTCCCTCCAAAGAGGTACTGTAACAGGATCTGCAAATATCATGGCAAAAAGAAAAAACCCAAGACTGTTCACACTGACACCAAAAGTGACATGCAAGACGGCCACATTAAAAAAAACAAACAACATAATCCTCAGCCTTTAACCGTCAAAGTCTAGTGTTGCCAACTGGAGTGTTCAACATAAATAAGGTTGCATACCTGAAATCAAATTCTCTGAGATCACTGATCAGGTTGGCAGCGTTGTGCCTCCTAAAACCTTAAAAGCAATTGCACTAATCTGGGCCTCATGCTGCAGAGTACCCAACTTCCATCCATTCCCCTGCTTCTCTTGGATGTCTCCTCTAGGCAGGCAGACGGCCAAGAAATTCTGTGAGGTGATGGAGAAAGGATCCATGAAAGCAGGCAATTCCGAGAAATCAAGTATGCAATCTTATTTTTCTCTCTTAAATTGCTCCTTCTACTGAGGATCAGACTAGAAAGCACAAGTTACCAAAAAAGAAAGGCCAGAGCAAAGATGTGCAGAAAGATTTGGCAAAATTGGTGAACTGCAGGGGATTTTTTTTTCTAAATTAAAAAAAAAAAACTGGAAGAGCCACAGGCAGGAGAGAGTTATCAGAACTTAGTGATATTCAAGGAGGATGCAATAGTATGTTTTAATGAAACACGACTTTCTCCTGGCTGAAAAGAAATTGATGCCTTATTTTCCGTTTCAAAGACTATCCCTACCTAAAGAAGAAATTTGCACTGCGTCAAATAGGTAGCCCACTAGCCTGCTTCAATGACATACGCTAAAATCAAAACAGTAGCTCACAATAAATAACAGATCATGAACACAGAATATTTCGCTATCTTCCAGTGTTTTGCAGCTCTGAGACTTCCTGATGGTCTTTGCAGTTAACAATTCTCAAATTATTTCTCTTCTGTGAGTAAGAATACTTTACCCTTGAACCCATTCAAATGTCCACAATAGCTAGTGACAAATTTATACGACTTAATTATTTTTACCCAGGTTTTGAATTTGCTGCCTGGCTAGCTTCGTTTCATTTGCCAGTCCCTAGTTTTTGTATTGAAAGAAACAGAAAACAGCTGCTGCTTATTTTATTTTCCCCGATGATTTTCAGACACCTACCATATTCCAGTTATTTTCAACCCCATCTTCCTCTCCCATCTTCAAGAGCAGGAAAAGTACTATTCCATTTTGCTGTTCTTTGTACTGATGCTATTCCATGTCTTTGATTACCCCTGTCACCTTTGAACTTTTTTTATTCCTTCATTTCAGTCAAAGTGGCTAAAGTTGACCACAACTACAGGTATTAAATCTGTGATACAACCACATCTTAATTACAGCATCTTCTATTTCATCATTTACTCTTTTCTTAATCAACAATTCCATATCCATATTCAAGAGGACAGTATTACCTTGATCCATTTAACTATAACCCTACATCTATTTTTCAGTTGTAACAGCCACGACAGGGGTCATCAATTTATACTTAAAATTAGGATTATTTTCCCTCAGTCTCTTCACTTTACATTTATTACACTGAACATCATCCCCTAGATTTTTGCCAAGAGTTCCAGTCCTAAAATCCTTCTGCAATCTATCACAATTGGCCTTTGTTTTTAAACAATCCAAATAACTAGGTGTTATCAGCAAATGCTGACAGAGCATTATTTACCTTCAATATGGATAAGTGAATGTGCTAAGAAATACAACTCCCAACACATTCTTGTGAGACTCCATCAGTGACCTCCCTTCACTGTGAAAGTCAACTGTTCACTCTGTTTCTTACCTTCCAACCAGTTATCAGCCTAACTGAGGACTTCTCTTGTATCATCACCACTTAGTTTTGGGGTGGGGTTTTTTTGTTGTTGGTGGTGGTGGGTTTTTTTTGTTTGTTTTTAAAGAGAATGATGGATGTCATTGAAAATCCAGGATGATATCTACTGGATCTTCCTTCAAAGATCTTCAATATATTAATGAGGCATGACTGCCTTTTATAGCAGCAAAACTTATTCTCTTCCAGTGTGAGAAATGAATGTGTGCAAAATAATTTTATTATACATTTATTAATTTATCTAGAGCAGACATCAATCTTCTCTATGTAATACTCTAGAGAGGTGTAAAAACATAACAAGGACTGATCTGATTTACATGGAAATTGAAAACCACAGGTGGGAGACACTCAGAAGTCTAGTCCTGCACATAACCATGATTAACCTAGCAGTAGGCGTTCCATGTTTATCCTACCAAACGAGTTTCACATCAAGTTCACTGAATTTGTAATTACATTGTTTGACTTGCCACAAGATATGACAAGTTGATCTAGTGTTTCTTCTGTCCTGAGACATTACCACCAAAACCAATGGTGGAACCTAAGTTCCAATTTTATTTATATTAGTTCAGTGCAAAGCCAGTGTGGACTATTCAATGTACAAGGGACCTAACAAGCCTTTGAGTGTATATTCACAAGCTAATAATCCATTATACTCTGATCTACCAGATAGCCAAATGAAGTTTCCCAACCTTTGAAAGAGATTGAATTCACAAGTAAAGGCTCTAATTTCAACAGCCACAATAAAGTAGAAACCTTAGTTTTGGTTCTCTTTAACAACTCGCCACCTAAAGACAATTTAGGCAACATCTACACTAATAAACAAGGCCAGGTCACAGGCTTCATTAGTGTCCCCTCTTCATCCATATGCTAGATCTGATTTCAAGGTTGGTCCAGGTAAGAGGACATTGGGCCGTGCAAGCTCCAAGGGTACTCTCCAACCCTAAATTATTCTGTGATACTTTTCAACTGTTAGCGTGCTTTGTTCTCAGCATGGTATTGGCCTTTAACAGTTTTGGCCTGCTGCATTCCTGACAACACCTGAATTCACTCTGTGGGACTGTATGGGTCAAGAACTGGTTCTAATAGCATGATTGACAGTGTACTATTTTGGAGGGGAAGAGTTTAGCCACATGGATATGAACTCCACTGGGCCACATAATATGTGGTGACAGGTTTTGCTCATTAATGTAGATGTAGCCTGAACGACTCCTTTGAAGTCAGAGCACACATCCAAAAGAAAAAAAACATCAGACCTACGATATGGAGCTTTTGTCAGAAAATAATATATTAGAGACTTTTTCAGTCCATTTCTTGTCTTCAACTAGTACTTCATATTTCAAAACATTAAACAAAGCGCTGCCTAAAACTAGTCCTCAGAATGCTTTACAAAAAAAGATTTTATAATTGGAGAACACCTCAACAAACATCACACTGACAAAGCATACATCTCTTACAAAACATCTCCAGTGTCGGGTGTCATTCTGTGACAGACCAGCAATTAGGACCCAGAGCTCTTGTTTCCCAATCCCCTGTGCAAACCTGTTACCCTGCAGACAAAGAATTGTAAATTCCTTTCCAAGCTGACTTTAATTTTGCAAATGAATCGAAGTCAAATGTGACCAAGAGAAAAAGCTGTTCATTTACCTTAACTGAATAGTTTAACTCAAGGAAAAAGTTATTTTAAAAAATAGATATTCAAAAATTTCATTCAGAAATAGAAAATGAAGAAAATTCTGATCCCAACCAGATTATATAATATGGCAAAACTGATCAGCTAAAAAATTAAGATGAACAACTACTTTTGATCAGTTATTTACTAATCAAGTAGTGGGAATAGTTTACAGAAGTATTGTATGATAATGTGTTTTCCTTACCCCATTTTCTTTTTGTGAAATAGGCATCAGCACTAGGGTCATTGAAGTGTCTGCTCATCATAGTCTCTCCTCCAGCATGAAAATCATATGCAAACACAAGAGCTTAAAAATAGAAACATGTGACAATTACTAACTCAAGCATATCTAGAAGAAAGTCTAAACACATCAGTCGGGGAAAAAAAACTTACAATGTTCTCCAAATGCTTTAGTGGTAAACACTTCACGCAAGGTTACTATATTTGAGTGCTGAATTTTTTTCCACATGTCAACCAATACCATGCATTTTGTGTTAACAAGACGAAAACCTAGAAAAGATCAAAAACAGTTTAAAATGTAATGTTTGGGGGAAGGGGATTTTTTTCTGAACTGTCTTCTGAAATTACTGAAAAGCAATTAAACATTAAAATAAGACTTGCATGCCTAGCAGTGCTAGTCCTATGGGATCTTCTTGCTCTCTTAGGCCCCACAGAATAATTCTATCAAAGCTGTTCTGAGCTTCACATGTAGCTCAAAATATTTAAACAAAAATAGCACTGGCATTTAAAAAAAAAGTCAACTTAATTTTTCTCACCATGTATCCTCCGAAGGCAATATGGCAGATCATCTTTACTATTTACAGCTTTATAGCATGACGTAATGTACCCAAAGTTGCTTGTTTTCTGTATCCGATTCGGTGGTGGCAGTGGTTCTAAAGGAAAGAGGCTGTGGTAGCTGTCCACTTCCGCTGGAACTGCTAAATAAGCATACATACAGAAACATATTGGGTATCAGTTATCTTTGAAAAAAAATATTAAGAGTAGAGATTAAATCGATTATGTCACTAACACAGAAATTCTTTGCATCTCTTATGTGAATGTAAAGTTAAAATCCACTATTTCTGCTTTAATATCAATGTATGTTTCTGGAAGGGACTCCACACTGATAACTGTCCTCATAAAATAGTTACACCAAGTAAAAATCAACAATAGATGCAGAGTTTCATCTGCAGTTTTCTCACTTGCCTTAAAAATTCACCCTTCTGAATGACGTGTTGTGTTTTTTTCCCTACAAAGATTCATGGATAAGCACCAATTTCCATATAGACTTCATATCATTGTAAGAACCCTATCCACACAAAAAAAACAAACCTGAATCTTGCATTGTAACATACTGGTTTCAGAAACAGTGAGGCACTCAAGAGTTACAAATCAGATTAAGAGATTGCAAGAAGAGATACACTTGTACCTTAGCTGCGTTAGAAAACTAAACTGCATTTTAGACTGTATCATGATCATATTAAACACGCAGTTGAAAAGAAAGGGTACTGCAAGCAAAACAGTTTGTTTAAATATAAATTGAACAGAATCAATTGTAAGTTCTCAAAAAAAATTACAATGAATACTGTTCCTCTTGCCTGCCAACAAGTAGTACAAAGCCTCTTTGATAAGCCAGCCAATTTGTTTTAAAACAACCAAGTTTGCTAGTATAGCATTTGAAAACGCATAGTAGGCATTTCTTTAGAGGATGCATGTACAAAGTAATACAATACTGCTTTACAAAAAATCTCTATTGCCTTGATGTTTATTTCTGTTTCACTAATTTTAAGCAGTCCCCATCATTTCAGAGTTTCAAACCAGAAGAAAGTTACAGAAGAAAAAATGAATAGAAGAAACAAATTTCCTATTTCTGAAATACTTTGTATCTTGTTATCTACAGCTCAAACTTCATGAAAGATTAAGAACAGGTGTGTTGAGTTTGTGGTTTTCTTTTGTTATTGTTTTGTTTCAAGACACTGTTAGTATTGTTGAATACACACAGTTGCAGAATGAAGTGATTACGTTTTAATTTAATAAGAAATTAATAAGTTCTTACCAGGAATATCAGCCTGATCAATCTGGGCCATAGTTATTAAGTGTCTGTTGATCAGTTCCTGAAGAATAAATTATGTCAAGTTTTGAACTTTATAATGCATTTCACCATCTTTGATAAATGAACAGTACACTGTCTTTGAAGTACCATCTACTTGTACTAGAATAGCACATTGATGTAAATGTCCCAGGGTGGGGAAAAATACTAGCTTGAAAAAGTTAATGACAATATGAAGTCTTTTTTTTAACCTCCTCCCTTCAAGAAATTAACTATAGAGTTAGCATTGACAGAGGCATCTACTACAGTAAAGCTGAAATAAAGTACAGTAATAGCCAACCCTCAGAGAAGGGCTCATTAACTAACACCTTTCATTTCAGTGAAAGGCTTTAAAACTGGATAGGATCACAGCTTAAGAGAACGCTACATAGATCATTCATGCATACTAATACATAATATGCAACAAGTAAGAATATTTATATAGGAAATCATGGCATGCAGGTTAGATTGCAGTCACATGTGCTGAAACCTACCCTAATCCTCTATCCTCCACAGAGCTAGATTTTTAAAATTCTTCATTGGGAAAAGTGACTACACCAATTTTTAGTGGTTATTTCTCTTCCGCTACTGATGATTTTCTACTTTTCTCCAGGATACATGACTTTCCTTTAAATTCTCTATCATCTTACCTGTCTGAGCTCATCCGCCATGAAGAAGGAAGGTGCATTTGCTTTTGGCTGCATATAAGCAACATGAGGTGCAGCTGGATGGTAAATGTGATAATTTGGAAATACCTAAAAGCAAAAAAAAATTAAGCAGTTTAAAATCCTTAAGCATAGGGAAAATAGAGTTTTGTCATCTTATTAGTTTAAACTACTGAACCATAACATCTTCAGGCACAGCGCATGTTACAAATACACTGCCAGATGCATTAGTTTCTTCCTGTGATGTTCACTACTGATGATTTCAATGATGCGTGTGCAAGCACATAACATTTTTCTAAATGCTTTTTCCCCTCCATTATATACATAAGATTCCTTTAATCTATCAGACATGAAAGCAATTTGAAATAATTGATATTTTCTATGTACATATCCACTGAGATGCATTAAATGCTTTCTCTACTTTATAAAAACAAGACTCTATACAAGGTAAATGAAAAATACACAATAAAGTTCACTGGTCTTTAAATTTCAGTGATCTCTGCGAACAATGTCAACATTTAAAAGGCCAAATCTTTAGAGAATAAGGGTTCCACAGTGTTGCAAGTAACCTCTATAGTATTAATCATTTCAGTCTTTGGAAGCTCCATGTACTTTTGCATTAAAAGCAAACATACCATTCCTGTGAGAGGTGCTGGAGTTGTATCAGTATAGAAGTATGTCGTTCCACCCACTGTTTCCTTCTGGATCACCTGGCCAGTAGATGGAGGCTGGGAGACAGCATTAGCAACAGAAGCAGAGGCACTAGTAGGCACCATATAGTTTGCTGGGTTAGGAGTATGACTTCTTCGTCGAGGAGCAGGAGATGTATGAGGAGTTATTTTGGGGGAATGAAGAGGAGAAGATCCTGCTGACAGTGACATTCCTTAGAGAAACACAAGGAGATATTCTTGATCAAATCTCTGTCATTGCTACAAACTTCACTACATTCAGTTCAGAATTAAATATTACTCTGAGCAGGTGAGAGGTTTAAGGATTGGTACATCTTTATGAAGAATTAAGTGTAAAACCAAGAGCAAGTATGTAAGCTTGTAAGAGCAAGACCGGAACAACTACATTTTCCTGAAAAAAATTTACATTCAGAGAGAAAAGGGTTAAGGACTTGGGACGTACACACGAAGAACTGGAAAAACAGTAGAAAGGGAGGAGATGAACCAAATTAATGCTTTGTCTGGAAGAAGAGAGTTTATTAAACTGCACAGAGAAAATATTAACAACTGCCTGATAAATGAATGTTTACATAACAGTTACAGGAACATTCATGAAGTTTGCCAAGCTCTAATTCACTTAATCTTACACGTGTTCATTTTACTAGAAGTAACTCCACAACTATGAATGCCTATTAATAGAGTTAGTACAGCACACAAATAAGCAATAAGCAATACACTACTTCTAATAATTTCAGGGGAGAAATCACCTATTTTCCTGTCATTATCAAATAAAAAAATACCCTCCAGAAGATCTATTTGTTATGTAAGGATAGATAACTTCTCAGAATATGAGATCTGCTGGGTATTCATATAATTTGTTTAAAGTGATTTTACTGATCGCTGTTTACACTAGGCTTAACAGAATACTGGCAATTAAACTTTAGAAGCCTAGCTTCTAAACATAGTGCATTAATAAGGTGAAAAACAAGGGCAACTTGTACCACACGCATGCAGCTGAGAATTATCCTCTAATTAAAAAGTCAGTAATTTCTCAGATATTTGCTTAAATTACTTCTAGTTATTAGCTCTGCTTTGTCTTTTTAAAGCTGATATACAACTTAAGTTGATATAGAACTTGAAAAGTTGACAAATATGCACCATCAGTAACGTGTATGAGTTCTCATATTCGTGTCCCACCTCTACAACAGATCTCTCCTCCCCAACTTTTTTTATTATTATTTTTAAACACAAACTATAAAGGCAAATAACAATTTTGGTATTAATAATTCAATCAGTACTTGGGAAAAATAATCTGAAGCCACGTTATTTCTCATTGTATTAGCAGAATATTTGTGACCTTTAACTCCAATCATTTCACTAGTATCTCAAAAACTAGTAATCCAGAACAATTACTTCTCTGATTAAGCATTTCTGATGAAATAAGATTTTTCATGTAAATCATATGAAAATCTGAGATCTTTCTCCTTAGATGGGTCTCCTTAGTAATTTATTCTTTTAAGAAAGTACAAAATAGCAGCTCTGAAAGATACAATTTCAAACATTTTTCACTGTAAGAGTTTAAAAATTTATTCCTGCCAAATAATAGTTACAAATCTAAATCTTGAATGCCTTTGAGTATTAATGCGGGAGTGAAATAAAAGAAAGATGATCAGTTACACAAGTCCTTTTCAATGCCCTTCTAACTTCATTCATGTCTGATTTTGAAAGGACCTTGAGAGTTCAATGAAAATAGTCTGTCAGGCAAAACATATGGGCTTCTTATTTGCCAATATACATAATCAGTTCAAGATATGAAAGAAATTTGACTGGAGTTTATTTTCATACTACTAGAACACTATATTATGCATTACAAGAAATTTGCTGCTAGCACTGTGGTGGGTTCTGGCAGACAGAGGCAACAAATACGCAGGGTGATAGATTCTTTTGAGATCTGCATTAAATCCTGCAGAGTCTGGACTTTTAATTATTAATACTTAAAGTCATACGTAAAAGAAAAAAATAAGCTCTATGTCAGTTCCATTATTTAACTATGTAAGTAAAAAATAACTTAGATGCACAAACTCAAGCAGATCTCATCAACTTCATTAGGATTTTACCCAGTTAAAATCTTACTAATATTAATATTTAACCACAATAAAATAGGATGAGATGGCAGAACTCAAGCCAAACAGCTGCAATAGGCAGCAAATGGAAATTACTTCAAGAAAAAATGAAGGAAAGTGGCTGCTATATAAAGGTGAACATGGTATTCCTACTGACTCACATGAAGGAAAAAGACAGCAATGAGCCTATGATGGGGTAACAGTGTAGTGAACGTGGAGCACAGCTCACAGAATTAGACCAACTGTTTTCAACACTGCAATTTTATGTAAACATTTATTCACATGAGGGCATAAGAAAAAAAGTGGGGATTGAATCTAGCTACAATTACATTTCTATTTACAATTGTATTTTATGTAACTGCACCAGTGTAGGTGCAATTACATAAAATACAATTGTAAGGTGCTTCAAATTGTCTTTCTCGAGAGCTCTCTTTTCTAGTAGATGACACAGTTCCTTGTATTGGTGAATTCTAACGAAGAAGTCAAATACTACCTTGAAAGGTAAGTTGCAAGAGAAAGCTTTTTTTGCTTCATGGTTATTCACACCAAAAAAAGCGTCATCATACCAACATGTAAATGGTTGCAGGCTTTCAAGCTTTTTTGCAATATTCACTGCAACAGTGCAGGTTACCTACACGTACCTGGAGCCCTTGCTGCTATACTCATTTTACACAGAGGAAGATCGTATTATATTATCCCTCCCTACTGTTACATTTTCTCTTCTTGCATTGTTGTTTTTTTGTTTGTTTTTTGAAGTTTCATTGAGACTGACAAAAGAGAAGCACTAGACTTTGAAATTCACTTGAGACACTGCCCAAAGATTTCACAAGGTGTACATGTTTAATAAATGTATTGCATGCTACAAAGCCTTAAGTTAAATGCCAAGTTATATTTTGAATTTGATAATTCTACAGATTAGCAGCATGAAAGAAAAGACATCAAGCTTGAATTCTCATTAAGGACTCAGTGTCTAAAGTTTTTAGAGTCACTGAAAGTTTACCATGAAGCAGGATTTCATTCAGCTCATTTGTATGGAGATCAGCTAGCCTACAACTAGCATTTCAAAAGAGAGTAATCCAACATATATATATATATTTCAAACCTTTAAAACCTTTTAAATATGTATGTTTTTAAACCTTTGTCTACAAATTTACTCAACTACAACCATATCCCTATACAACTAAGGATGTTAATCCCTATACAACTTAGGATGTTAAAACAGTCAGAGGTCAGAAATCAAATGTCTAATACTATCATGATTATGTTCTGTACTTTAGAGATACTCTACACTACTAGGTACACTGAGAAATGACAAATTGAGCTTAATAATAGTTCAAGGATATTTCAAGGATCTCTTGAAAGCAGTATGTTTAAATTCAGTAAAAATTCTTTTCTAATAGATCATTAGCATTGTAGCTGTGTATTTTCAAGATAATTAAATCTGCTTAATTCCATAAAAAATTATAGTCATAAATTCCTCCTCAATTTATTAAAGATAAAGATAATTTTACAGTCTCTCTGCCTTCCTTATATTATTTTGCTAGGACTGTGGAACCTTCTCAGCAGCACGGCTGTGCTGTACTTGGTATGAGAGGTCACAGCAGGCTCTGTGCCTCCTGGCTCCTAAGCCTGCAGATTCAGATTGCTAGAATCAAGACTAGAATCAAGATCTAGGCACATGCACGGTATTAACATCTGGCAGGTGTACACAGCTGCTATCAGGATCTATGCATTCTGTACGGGCTCAGATTCTGTCTTCAACTAAATACAGAAGCTCTAGAATCAGCAATTTGCTGTAATTTACACCAATGACAAAGCCATCACCCTTTAGCTATAAGCTAGCTTAAAGAAAACCAAACCAAACACTTTCTCTTTTGGGGGCTATACATCTAATCTCTTTCAAGGTTAACTTGGCAGCGATGTCTTATTACTTTGATGACATCCATTAATTTCCTTGATATGCTTTGTTGCCATGCTTTAATGGTGCTATTATTATGGAACTACTACAGAGAACTGGGTAGGATAAGTCTTCAACAGACTATTTGAAGACTAAATTTCCCACGCAAATGCTAAACAGAAAGTACTTACTAGCATGGGAACAGAAGGAGAGGGAATAAGGCAGTATCCAGGGGAGCTTAAGAAAAGACCACTTGGAAAGGATGAAGGAGATCTGCTCAAAACTCTGACACTAGTTTTCTCCAACTGTTTAAATGGTATTTTATCTCACTGTTTTAATATTTTATTTAAAGCTATGGAGATGAAGATTGACTCTGTGTAGAGATTATGCTAGAAAGCACTTATCTAAGTAGATACGTGGAAAAAGTAGCTTTTTTCCATGCTGTATCCTAATGGAAGTGTCAGGTATGGATATGAGTTACCCACCATGACAGGTTAGGTTTCAGTTGTCTGTTCTACTTTCTGCAGTATTGTTGACAAGACGGATGCAAAAAATATTTTCCAGGGACACTCAATTTTGTGACCAGTTACTTATGAAATACTAGATGTCAAAAAATGTTTTTGATTTACACCTGCCTTTAAGGAGATCTCAGAAATTGGATATGTAAGAGAACTTAATATTTTCCATCCTCATGAGGGAAATCAAAGGATTGTTCTCTACTTTGCAATGGTTGAATTGAAGTATGGATCTTTTAAAGAATTATTCCTCCTACGTTTCCTTATTTAATATGAAATATTAATTTCCAGTATTCTGTAAACTAATGTAAGTAATCTTAATCTTATGCTAATGTTTAAATCATCAACATTTTCCTGAAAGCTGTTCTGCTGGAGAATAAGTCTCCTTCCAGTTAAATGGTGTATACCTTTATTTAAAGGAAAACTCTTGTAAACTCTCTACATTGATAAGCAAAAGCAAATTCAAATGAAACCAATAACAGACCTCCAACCACCATTTTAATGACAATTTCTGAACACATTTAATTCTTTATTCTGACATCCAGTATAACCCAGATGGCAAAGTTTCCCCACACAAATACTGATTTTGTACTTAAGAGTCTAGTCCTCTACAAAGAGCAGCTGCTAAGTCACCTTGAGGTAGCAGAAGGTTTTTGCGGTTGTATACTACTGGCAGCTAAGCCACTTAAAAACAAGTATCTGTGGGTATTATTTACACTGCATACTTCGGTTCAGAAAACTCCACACTCAGTGTACAGAAAGAAGCTTCTAGAGCAATTCAAAGCACCCAACTCAGCTTTGAGCTGATATTCTCTATAACTACACAAGAAAGAGCAAGAAAACAAGCTAGTCTTGCCTGAAGTTAGCGCTTATGAAGACTCCCCCATCCCTCTTCTCCTAAACAAACAATATTTGAATCTAGATAGGTTTCAGCAATGGCATCTGTATTTTTCAGACCTCTAGTTGTTGTAAGAACTTCTTTCATCAACATTGTTACTTATCCTTTCAAGTATTACTTACAGATAGTAAAGAAATTGGACTTTGAAGGATCCCTCTGAGATCCCACTGGATACTTTCCAAAAGTGGATCATTTTACTGTATTCTATTTAATCCTTTATATACTTTTCAATCCAGGTGACAAGGCTGAGAGGCATATAAACACAACAGTTTTCCAATAAGACTGTACAGCACAATATAGGATAAATCAGACACAGTACCGCATTATGTTCATTTGGTCAGCAGAAGCACCAATCACTTTCCTAGCCTGTTCTGATCGTTACACCATCTCACTAGCTAAGTGCTGGCTCCTTTCATATTGGCACTGATTTTTATTGCTGCTATCAGGAAAGCCTGAAGTTCTGTCGAACAGACAGTAATTGCCAGTACTGCTTTTAAAAAACACTAAACATTTACATTATTTGCCCTTTTGTCTTTTGGCAGCTACCTAATGCTGCTTGTTCCTGAGATAGATTGCCACAGGTTTAAGTACATACAGAAATATGCTAAAGAATCTGGGATGGGTAACATCCAGATCTGCTCATCTTTTTATCTTGAAACTACTCCATTTTTCTACAAAGCAAATATTAGAATTAACTGTTTAAAGATCAGAAGTTCAGAAGATGTATGAACAGCTTGAACTTAAAGTTTAAAAAAATCTTCTCAGTCTGAATTCTCTGACTGCATAGAACACATTTAGATAAGAGCTTTAAACATGGGAAATAACCTCATGTTGATCTTAGAAGTGAAACTACATGATATGACAAATACACTAACAGTTAATGGCTACTTTTAGGATAAGCTTATGTTCTCCTTTTTGTTACTGATCAAAAATTTAAGCCCTCATATATGCTATATGCTGTGGCTGAACAGATTTCACAGCCTGCAGTGGGACTTCCATTATACTAAGAAATAAACTCCAAGTTACATCTCTTTTATATGTTTGAAGATTTCCTCAAAATTAAGAGCTAAAGTAGGAGGTGACTAGACTTATACACAGTAAACCTTACTATAAGCTGTACAGGGGTATGTTTGGCATAATTATAAATTCAAAGAATCAACTGTACCACAAATCATTACTCTCAACTTACCTGGTGCTAGCCCAGCAGTAGCAGGACTTCCCATGGAGGGGTGAGAGAACAAGGCTTGAGAGAAGGCAGACATACTTGACTGGGATACATTACTCAGCCTGGAGGTTGATCCTCCTTTAGGAATAAACTCACTTGCAGTAGGGTTTGGTGTCTGTTTAAAAACAAATGTAAATTAAATGTTTATTTTAAATGTGAAGAGATGGACAATGCCTATTTGGTAGAAAATATATCCTAGGCAAGCCTACCAAGAGCAAGGGATATTTAAGTTACGTACAGCTTGCTGACAAGAACAGCAGATACAGGAAGCTGATCTGCATGAACAATTTTAAATATTTTTCTGCCTTAAATGTGACGTAGTGCTAGCGAGCTTTCAATATGAAGGGCTGAGGTATGAGTTCATATAAAAACTTTGCAAAAGGCTTTCCATAAGCATTATATTATAGAAGTTGGAGAACAGACTTGACAATGAGAAAGCCTTGCCACTGCTGCACAGACTGTTCTTATGTGACTTTACAGAATTCATCGCAAACTAAGGAGCAGTTTCAAATTAAAGCAATAACAATTATGTTCCTTTTCTATCAAATTAACTTGTTTTAATGATATATTCCATTTTATCCTTTAATAATGACTTTAAGTTTGGTATAACAGAAAGAAATAGCATTAAAGTGACTGTCAAACATTTAATATTTACTGATCATAAAACGTATAACCAACTTTCAATTTCTCTTAAAATCTGTGCTTTTTGGGGGGGGTGGAGGGTGGGGGGAAGAAGGGGGATAGTTTCAGAAGACATTAGAGGAAGAAAAGAAATTAAGACAAAAACAAAACCAATTATTATATGAGCATACTGAAGTGTTTGAAGATTATTACGTATTAATTGTCAAAAGTCTGGTTTATGAAGTCTAAAAAAAAAGAATAAAATGAGAAGATAGTAACAATTTGCAATAAATAAAAGGATACTGCGAATATAATCCATAATGGCTTTCCAAAACAAATTATATTGGATCACTTTGGTTTTAGGCAGGTTTAAAACAACTAAATATTTCAATGGTTAGTTAACTTACATTTTCACCAATGTGAACAAAGTGACAGAGAAGTTAGTGTCAGGTTAGAAAAGAAGTGTAATTATGAAACGCTAAATTAGTGCAGAAGAGTATTTGGAAAGTATTCTTTTTTGTGCTTTTTTTTAAAACACCTTTATTTGGACAGGTCAGCCAAATATAGTATTGATTTCAAAGCACTGGAAAAGAAAGAGGATTCTGAAAGCTGTAAACTTAAAAGAGGATGCTCAGGTTTAAAAGCAAGTAGTAAGAATATTCCACCTTCAATCACACAACCACTAACCACCTTATTATGTCACACATTTGTCATTCCATATGTGCATGTGTCTGAATATTAAAGAACAGCCATAATCAATTATGCAGACTAGTGAATTAACACACTTAGGACTTACATAGGTAAAAAGCTCATAGGAATCTTAAATTCTTCAATCCCACTTAGTTAAGGAAAGCTTGCTAAGGTATATGCTAATGCAGCAAAACAAACGGTAAATTGCATTATACAGACTAAATTAGTAACTGATGTCTAAACTCAAACGATAATATTCTGGACTTATCTGAATGTTAGGTACAGGAATAACTAAAAGAATGATGTTCCTCTAGATAAAACTTGGCATGCAACAAGTTAACCAATTCTGCACTGAACTGGAGTTGACAGAAGTGGTAGAGAGCCAAGTAGAATTTGTCCAGGTAGTGACAGCTGAAAATTCATCAGACAAAACAACTGGGACAGCAAGGGACAGAATTTGTAGCACCTTACTAAAAAGGCATTTCAAACGACTTTGAAACTCAAGATTGTTTATTTATTTACTTGCTGTTAAGACTAGCCCTGGCACATCCACAGATCTACCACATCTAAAAATCTTGTCAACTAGGCAACAAAGACAGGAGATGGCAAAAAATTCAGAATATGTAAATGGAGAGAAGACACATTCTAGAAGATATCCTCAGCCTTGAAAAGAGCAACTTAGAGAGTTCCTAAAGTCCCATCCACACCATTCTGGTTAAACTTTTATTACTTTCACCAATTTATTCAATTGGTGCCTCCAGAATAGGATGACTTTGTTTTAAATGCATTCAACAAGTGCTCATAGACACTTGCAGTTTTGGTCTCTAAAACAGTTACTTATATATTCATCATCATTTTACAATGAAACTACGTGAGAACTCTACTTTAACTGGTAGATGGTTTAGTTTATCCAAGTGGAAGGGAAACCTAGTAATCTGCTAGAGCAGGCCAGATTATGCTGTAGAATTAAACAGAGTGGCCCAAAAGCCTGATGGAAATTCAGTTTTCATTCAACGTTTAGGTGTCACAATTTAGGGTAAGAATCAAAGCCTAATAACGCTGCGATGCTCCTATACAACTACTTATATAAAATGCTCTCACTGAAAACAGGTTTGAATTGTGAAGCTAGAACCTTCAGTATAAAGGCCTGTTTTACTTCTGAGGTTACAAGCATGAAGTTGTAACCCAAGACTTTCCTCATTGCTCAAAAAATTACAATTGGAACCAAACTTAAATAAAAGAACTTTCCACATTCAAGCTGTTTTCTAGGTGCAGAAAAGATATCTGAGCTTCAGAGTCACCATCCAAACCAAACTTATCAAGCTAATACAACAAAATTTTAAGAATTTGTGATGAAAAATAGTTAATATTTTGTCAGAAGATTTGAAGCTTAAGCCCCAGGCCATGTTCAAATACATGTTATATGTATTTGAAGCTGCATTTCTTACATTTCCAAAAGCATACAAGTTTTCACCTGAACTAAACCACTTTTTCTGCACTTTGTTTCCAACAAACACAGCTATAGATTCAAACACATTTATAGATTCCTCATATCTGGAATAAGTGCCCAGTTATGACAGATTCAACTTAGTTAGTCATTATTTCCCGATCTTAAAGTAGCTTCTTCACACTAGACTGGGCTTAAAACCTAAAGTCTGAGTAAACCAGGATTAGTTAAAAAAATAAGTAAATAAATAAAAAGGAGAAAACGACTATTGATGACTTAAATACTGAGAGTAATTAAAAGAAAGCAAATGGAAGAAAAATTCAGAGATCATGTAATGAATTAAGTAATACGGTGACATTAAAAACAAAAGGGAATGCACTTCCTGAAAACCAAACAAAAAAGCAGCTAGCACTGTCTGCACTATGCAACAGACCATATCTTCCAGTTTCAAGTGTCCTATAGAGAGGCACATACAAATTGATTTCAAAACTAACTCCAATTAATACATTTCTATAAAAGAGATAAAAGAGAAACATTTACAGCTCTGTTAGCTATGTTCAATTTTTCTGAAAACTACCAATATAAAGTAACTACCAACTCATATGTCCACTAAAGTTGCCAGCATTCATTTTTTCTTTCATCCTGGCCAGTTTAAATCTCATCCTGATTCTCTAATAAGTTTATAAAAATATTGTCAAACTAAAGCAGGAACTTATCTTCCATAGGCATTATCTGAATTAATACCTGCATCACACATTCTTACCAGAATGATTCTGAGAAAATTTTACCAAAAATGTACTACTTTCAAATTTTTTATGTCTGTGCTCTTCTGAAAAGATAAGAGCCTCCTTTTAGTCAGTTTTCTGAAGAAACTTCCAAAGAGATCACAAAATAGAGGCCATCCAACTCCGTATAAAAAAGTTCTATACTTCAGTATGCAAGAGAGCACAAAATGTTATAAAACACTTACAAAAAGTCCAAATTAAGTCTGAATTTAGTCATGATGCAATTAGTAAAGATGGAACCACAAGAGGAGTAAGGTGGGAAAGACTATAAAATAATTAATTTGCATCACCATCCAGCACAGAGTTTAATCTGTCTGGTGGCTAATACGTTTTAAACTCTTAAGACGACTGAAACATGGTGGTGGGGGAAAGAAAGAGACTTTCTGTCAGTACTACAGAACAAAAATTCAAGATTCCTTATAGGAAATTGGAAGTAAAAATAAAGATGGCACTGAAAGCTGAGGGTAGAGGATCAGGTATCTCAGCTGCGTGCCATTGCTGACAGAACTGCACAGCAGCATGCACCTTCACTGTATGTTGCAGTTGTATACATGAAGTTTTCTGTAGTCTAGAAGATGACAATTCCCATTTCATCAACTAATTTCAATGCAGTTTTTCTATACATAGGTCAGTGATAAACTCCTAAGTCTCTAGTACATGAATTCACAAATTAATCTGCAAATTGCCTTGAAGTACAGAGGTACCCTGTAACGGGGGAGGAAACCGAGACAAAGACTATGCAGCCTTTTAAAGGTCATGCAGGGAGCACACAGAAGTACTGGAAACTGCCCTTCTCTCTCATTTCCAGTTGAATGCCTCACAACAGAGCTGTACAGCAGTGGCAGAGCCGCAGCCTCCATTTCTGTGGCTGTAACACTACTCAGTTATTTCCAGTTACACACCACCAAAGGCCAACTACCTAAAGCAAAAAGTAGGCAAACTTCATTTTTATTTCAGAAGAACGCGCTAATGTACTTACCATACTAAAAACTGGAAACAAGCCTTTTTGTCCTCTTTTTATGTTGTCCTTCACCTCCAAATTCATGCTGATCTGTTCTGACATCCCGAATTGCATAGTCCTGTAATGGTTACAGAAAGCCACCACTAAACTGTACCCAAGCTACCAGCAGGGCAGTTCTCTGCCAGTCTACTATTTGGCATAGCTTTCAGAATGTCTTATTAATTCAAAAACATGCAAGAGCTTTTGTTTTTTTTTTGTTTTTCAAATGGATAGATATGCCATAGAAGGAGCTTCACTTTACATAGAGAGCATCGTGGCAATCCCTCCGTCTCCAGAAGGATTCCTTGATGACTGTGACATCAGAGAAGGACACATTCTGGGATGTCAGAGCAGCCCATCAGACACTGGAGGTTACCAAGGACTCCAACACAAATCTCTTTCCCTCCCACTACTGAATTTGTGCAACATGCTTCCTTATTGTAGTTGCTGTCACAAGTCATTACATTACCCACACAATAAGCTCTAGAAGTTCAGGCCAGGCTGGATGGGGCTTTGAGCAACCTGGTCTAGTGGGAGGTGTCCCTGCCCATGGCAGGGGGTTGGAACTGGGTGGGCTTTAAGGTCCCTTCCAACCCAAACCATTCTGTGTTTCTACAACAAATTTCATTTCACCAGCATTACTAGCTATATTCCGACATTGCTCTTTCAGAAAAATTAGAGATGGTTTCATTTAAACACACTAAAATGTCTTAGCTTAAGTGCAGACAAAAGTTATTTGCTTCACTTTTTGTTAGCAAAATACTTCAAAGTATTGTTAAAACTATAAAGTTTAAGTCCGTGTTTCTGATGGCAAATATTTGAAGAAAAGTCATTTCTAAGATTTTATTTTTTAATTCAAGAAGCCAAAAAAAATTGCTGTTCATTGTGCCTATAAACTGATCCATATAACAAAAAAGTCATATCCATTCCTACTACCCTATATATACTTTGATATTATAATACGTATCCCATGGCATGGTAGTAACACAGAACATTTCCTAACACAGGAAAGGACATAACACTGAAGAATAAACTTGGCTTTGTGCTTCTGCTTTTTATGGCACAACCTAGAATGCTGTGCGTCCACTGTGTGGACTCCAGTTTTAAGGACTGGGTCATGCTTATGTGACTAAAATAAATAGGTTTGGATTATAAATCCATAGCCATGCAAACAACTATAACATTTTACAATGCATCTTGCAAACTACCTTGTTGTGTAGAACAGCCATTTTTCTGACAAAAATCTTTACACCTTTCAGAACAGCAGTTAACACTGCACCATGAAATAGGGTCTTCCCACACCTTAAATCACACATTTGGAAGAGTGGACGTTCAAATAGGCACAAGAGCTTCAACATTTGCACAGCACTAGAAGCTTTCAGCAATTCTGAGACGTATGTCTGCTTCTCATCTTCAAACAAATGGAAAAAAGATGCCCTCAAACAGATGTGCCTTCATCACAATTTAACCTGTCTACTTATCATTGCTTAGCACTTGTCATCAGCCTGGATTTACTTTGTATTACCTACATTCACACCTGCAAAAAACAGCCTGTCTTTCAAAATACTGGAGACCTATGCTATCTGTGGATTCATGTCCAAAAGGAGAAAAAGAGTCAATCTGAAATCTCAATATGAAACTTTTTTAAAATGTAGTTTCATGTAGCAAGCTTCTCTAATAACCACAGCCATCTTTTGTGCTTTTACAATTAACATTTCCAATTTTTAAAGTTCTTGAGCTTTGTTTTAGCAGTGACTTCAAAACTGTTCACATGAATACAAAGAGTTGCAAGGATCTGAGTAATGTCAAGACAAAATTCAGTCTCTTATCTATGCAGAGCTTTATATATCCTCATTCTCATGAGGATACAGCCTGTTTTCATACCCTTCTCCATTCACTCTTGTCAAACTCCACTATTACTGTGCTATCCCTTCCCTGTCTTCTCTAACTATTTCCTATGGCTGGAACTTCCTTCTCTTCTTATTTCTACCAGATATGCATATACATTTTCAAGTCTCACACCTCCATGGTAAACTACATAATTGCACTTTATAATACAAAATCCTATATTGTACATAGATTAACTCATTTATGTAGTAGGGACTGGCACAATAAGGGAACTTGGAATTGCACCAATGCCACTAACCAAAGAAAGCTTAGGGACCTTGAGCTTTGTAGGACGCAGATACCAAAGACAACTGTTCCTGGCCAGAAGCTCCCAATCTCTGACTACTGGTTCTCCAGCCTCCAGAAAAAAAAACACTAAGTAGTTCCACTTTATTGTTATGCAGAATAGGTTGATGACAAACCTTGACATTACACAGAACAACAAGAGAAAACAATGGAGAAAAAAAGGGGGCTTTTCCTGCTCCTTAAAAGCCCACTTGAAATTTGAAGACTGATTTTTCTCTTTTCAGAGCAACTGCCTACTAATTAGGGTTTGCACTCCCCATTAGATAAACGTGGTTAATTCAATCTGTCAATCTTCTCTCACTTGAGAACAGCTGTGCTTCGCTGGCTCCAATCACTCTTCTGCAACCTTGCCTGGTCCGTCTACTGATGTTTCCTTAAGGCTTCGTCTTTTTCTGCTAGTGGCTTCTCTGCTTCCCCATCAGCAGAAGAACCAAGACTTACGCCCAAGCAACTATGCAATATATTATCACTTTGCATGCAACGTGCTGCCCATGACTCCTAATTTCAGCAATGCAAAGATGCCCAAACATTAAGTAAAGCAAAACTAGTACTGGTATTGCAGGGCTCTAATATCCGCTTCATGTTTGCCCTTCTGTCATGTTGAAAGTGCAGCAACACTGAAGAAATTTAAGTGGCCACAGACTCTAGCTATAAGCAAGTCTATTGTTGATTTACCCATTTCTATCACTTAAACACAAAAAAGAAAATCCTCCCAAAGACTGAAGTCTTTGAAGAACTTAAGTTCTTCCTCTGAAGAATCAAAAGCACCACTTAAGTGCAAAATAGTACTAGCAGCAGCATTGTAGTTATGACAACTACAATAATTTTCATCAAAACCCTTTCTAAACCCTGACATCGAGCAGATTCTTCCCAGACAAGAATCACCCTCTATTATCATGCTAAGGAGAGCCTGCTACTTCAGAATCAGATATGCTCAAATCCAGCTCTTGAAGAGACAAAGTCAGGAATAAAGAAAGTAACATGAAAGTTTTCAGCACAAGTTGAGAAATGTAAGCTATCCCAACATGAAACTTAAGAACTTATACTTTTTCTTCATAGTGGTTACATTCCACACTGCAGGAATTTTTTTTTTTTTTTTTTGCATTTTGTCAATAATTTTAACAAAGGTTACTAATTTTCCACAGTAAAAACTTTGCTCACATGAAGATTAAAATATGAGATCGTGTTTTCTTACTTTTAAAACACACTTAATGATTGTTTTTGCTTCTCCTCCATAGAATATAACAATCAGAGTACATGACACAGGGGTGGGTAAAGAGAATAAAATATCTGAGTCATTCTCCTTGGGGGGCCACTATGACTGTTTTGCAAGATATTTTATCCTATCTCAAAGCATATTTGGAGTAACCCCTTCTAACATTCTGCAGAGTTTAAAATCAAGCATCCAAAAATACTGAAAAAGTGACTAGTAAAAAATAATTTTACCTGTAAATTGTTTTCTGTGACTCTGTTCCACCAAACCATATTGATGGGTTCTCCTGTTTTACACCTGTCAGCCAGACAGCCGATAGGGTTCTTTGATTTTCTTGCTTTTGATCCCACCGGAACTATCCTCTCATCCAGCATCCCCAGTCGATACTTCCTGGGCTACGAAAAAGAAGGAGAGAAACCAGGCCACTCCTAACAACCCTCATCTAAAGCTACACTACAATAGGCGTTACACTGATTTCATTTCTGGATTGGTGGAATAGGAAACAATTTGCAAGTAAAATTTATCTGAGACTGTTTCCTTTCAATCATTATTATTTAGTCGTAACAATGTTTTTCAAAAAAACTTCAGGGACTGCTAATTATTTGTAAGCAAAATTTTCCATCACAAGTCAGCCACTGAAATACAAGTACGTATTTTCAGGAATTGAGTAAAAATTAGTTTTAAAAAATCCATATTTCTCTGACAGATACCTTCAACCACATCATAATACTGAACTCTAATACTTCCCTTAATATTTTTACTGAAGAAACCAACATTGACTTTTATACACTTCTTTTTAAGTTCAGATTTCCCAAGACTCATCTCTTGAAGATTTTAAGTCTTTTTATTTATTTTTTTAATAACAGGTAAAACTGAGTAGCCAATTATAGAACAACTCAACAACAAAAACATTTCTGCTCAAGTTAATGTTCAAAAGAGTAACTTCACATACTGTCTTAAGTGAAGGCAAACAAATTACCATGACAAGTGCATAGGAAACCAACTTAAACTTGAGAAAATAAAACATGCTTTAAGTAGTAAACATGCAGGAGATGTTTAAGCCTCGACAGGAGTTAAATTTCTATTACATTGGTAATGATCTCTACAAATAAAACTGTTTGAAAAGCATGATATGAACATTAAATTAAAAAAGACACTGAAAAAAACGTTAAGGACTTTCACGCAGGTGAGGTTCAGAAGTTCTCCAAATTGCTCTATGCTTTCAAACCAACGTGTACTTTCCCAGATAGTAAATATAACCACAAGAAATATTTCAGCATGCAAGTTCATTTAGACCAAGATCTTTTTTATACCAATTACAGCAAAACCTAGGGGCTTGGGTTTTTTTTGTTTGTTTGTTTTTTTGTTTTTTGTTTTATTTTTGTTTTTTTGTTTTGATGTGCAAGCGTAATTGTCACCATCTGGACACAGACCACTTTTTATTAATCAAAGTTTAACTTACCTGTATTCAGTTATCTGCTTCTTCTGGTAAGAAATCTTAGCAAGATGTACCTTGGTATGCATTTTAAAAACTGTTCCTCAATAAACAAGGTGACAATATAATTGGAGATTTCCCACCCATACACAAATGGTAAAATAGATGTCGAAACTATAATAAACTGGCTGCAAAGTCATAACCTAAACAAATTCCCTGATCTAGTTCCCTGAAGTCTTTTAGTCTGAAAGTTTTGGAAAAAAATAACATTGAAACAAGTCACTAGTAGCTCATTTGCCTGTACAAGAACAAGAAACCCAACGCTGAATATGAACTACAAAGGCAAGAAACTGCATAAAGATCAAGTTAACTGACTTTCATAACAATCAACAATGCTGAATTTTAGTTACAATTAGAAATTTGGTAAACTATGATGGATAGGTACATAGTCCTCCTGTAACTCCAATGCAAACTGATCACAGTAGAGCTAAATACAGGTTGTTTATGGGAAGAACCACTCTACTGTTGGACGACTTCCCATCTTAAACTACTACTATCATAAACAGCAAAGCTGTAAGGTCTGAGAAACCAGATATATAAATTACGGTGAAGTTAAGGGCAAGGTTTGAATATAGTATGCTATTTTCTTAGCTTGGCTGTTGGAAATAATAGCATCATGAAAATATCTACTGCAGTTCACTTGACATCTTCCTCAACTCTCTCTCAATGCTCTTCCAAGCGCAGGGCACCGTCTGCCTCAGGCTATGGGACTACAATCCAGCGTTCAGTCATGTTTCGATTCATAAAGGGGTTTTGAATACTTCATAATAAAAGGTGATATACAAATATTTGAAAAAGGAGAGCCAAAACAAAAGAGGAGAGGAGCTTTTGTGGAGGGAGATTATTTCCTTTTCAATGGGATTCAGGTTCCAGGCAACAGAACAGAACTATTTTAGGCTTTGAGGGACCATGTTAGGGGGCTGGCAGAAACAGTGGTTAATTCTATGCCATAAATCAACTTTGAGCAAATATAAGCTCTTACACCAGTAATTCACAGTCTTAAAAAAAAAAAAAAGTCAAACTAAAAAGCCAAAGGGTGAATGGGCAAGACAAAATTAAAATTTTACTTTTATTACCTATCACAAAACATCACCAGATTACAAGGCCAGCATTCCATTGTTAAAACAATACAACATTAACATTTGGGGGGAAAAAAAAGTCTATTTGCATTTAAACCATTCTAAATTACACTGATTTTCAATGAGCAAAATTGCATCTGAATCAGAAATCCAATCAGAGTTTACATGAGACTAGAAAACAAAGTATCTGCCAAGAGCAGAGGTTCTATAGAAAGGAAAGAACAAAATAGACCGAGCAGTTTGAAAAAGACTATCAAGTTTCCTACACTCCTGCCTCCTACATAGAGCAGCAAATAAAGCAGAGACAGAAGACTGCACCTTGGAAAAAGAGCAAGAACTCAGCATCTACTGATCGTTTCTGAACTGAGGTGTCTGCCTAAGAAAAGGAGACATGATCATCTAGACAAACCCAATTTCTTGGCATGGGTCAACTCTTTTGGACGGTTACAAAAGCAATTGCGTGTTTGCCTTCCGTAACATTTTTCTATAAGGTACAAAAACCCTGCTCAGCCATATATATGAAGGGATACTTCAGCACACTGATTTTTTATTTTTTTTTTAGGGAAGTGGCTAAAGCATTTAAGTACTTCATAATTCCTAAGGAAGTATTTCTCAAACGAGGTTGCAACTCCCAAGATGGTTACATGTTCCAAATGAGTTAAGGTCAAAAATACCCATTTTAAAATTAAAAATAAGGTTAGATTTCATATTAATTATTATAGTTTAAGAGGGGAAAAAAAAACAAAGCCAAATTACTACAAGGCATTACTGGAACAGTTGAGTTCCTCCAGGGCAAAGAAGTAAGAAGCAATAGTAATTACTGGTTGCAAATGTTTACATGAAGCAGGGAACAGCTAACTACGTTTAATTGCTAGCAACAGCTTGGCTCCCCAGGGTGAGAAGGGTAAGCATTTTCAACCATAGCTAGTAATTATGACCCTTGCCCTGTGAAACCAAGCTTCTGCCAGCAATTAATGGTAGGAAGCTATTGGTTGGCATGATTAGAGGGAAGGTGTTACATTAGGAAAGATCAACCCCCAAAGTCTCAGAAACATTACGCTTAAACAAGAAATCCACTCTAAAAACAATAAGGACCTGAGTAGCATCTTCACATCAGAATACTACTACAGATGAGTAACTTAATTAGCCCACGCTAGAAAATTTTCCTCAAGTCAGCTTAATTACTTGCCTCCCATTCATTCAAAAGGAAGCTTGGGAACATGTTTAGCAAGTCTATTTTCTTCCTACTATCTGCTGTAACAAGGTTATGCCTCGCCCCTAGTTTCTCCTGTTTCATGGACAAGAAAATGCAACTAACATACATTAGGCAATGCCCCACTTCATCTTTCCAGTTCAGGGGCTGGACACACCGATGTTATAAGGCTATCCTAGAGGGAAAAATAAAAACTAAAAAAAAAGGTTCATGAAGATTCAAACCATAAAGACTCCTCCTGTCTAATAACCTCTATGTAATATTTAAGTCTGGATAAGGCAGAAAACCAAAACAGACTATTCCAAAGTTTTGTTCCACTGAAGATCTGTAGTTGGATCAGCCATGCCCCAAACTGTATTTCTGCTCCTTAAAATGTACTTACCCTCTGATGGGCTTTGAGTTTTTAGATTTTCAATACAGTTTCTATACCAAAACATGCACAACAAAATTTAGCATACAAACACATGAGCAGGCCATAGTGTTTTAAAAATATTGTGAATAATCTGAGCTCTAATAATAATCTAAGGCTGTCTACATGCATATACTGAAGCAAATACTTCATGGTTCTCTATCACAGGCTAACTTAAGTAGCATTACCTTAAATTACCATAGCAAAAAAGATACCGTAGTAGCATTAACTAGGATTCACCTCTTGTACAGTGAATTGACTGTATCATGTACAAACATATACTAGTATTATATCGTCAGACAGGAAAAACTGGGTATACCATATTTTATTTTCCTTGCACTGCTACAAAATTAAGAAATGTGCTTTTAGTTTCAAATGTTGACTTGCCTTGTAGGATTTCAGTTTCTCTTTTTTTTTTTTAAGCAGAAGTTAGTATCAAGTAGACCATTAGAAAAAGATTAAATGCTCAGCTACTGTGCTACTCTACTGAGCCAACATTTTTATTTTCTTTCTTAAAAACTAAAAGCTGACTATGAGCCAAGAACTCCCCTGGCAGAGCTTGCAAATGACTCCTGTTAAATCAGAACTCTCCTCCTTCCTTCCTTCTTTCAAACAGCTATCATCAGAGGTGGTTTCACCCAACAGCCATAGCAGATCAGCTGGAATAAGACAGTGAAACAACCAGCTATCTATATGAACTTCAGCATGGCTGTGGGGGAAAGAACAAGTCAGAGCCAGAATCCATATACAGGCACAATCAGCTGAGTAGCATTAATTGCAAGTACAGCTGCATGAATGGATTCACAAAGTATTACACCTTAACACTAGATGGGGTCACTAGGAATACCCTAACAGATTTGCAAGCTGGTAATATGAAAAAAGGCAGCTGTCTTGTCATTACTTTTTAAGCCTTGCAGCTAACATTGCTACAAACCCCTTACGTGGTTTAGGATTTGGCTAACCAAAGTACTCTCTTCACTTCCTATTTCATTGCAACCTCTCTTTGGTACACAGGCAGCCAACACTTGTTTATCTCAGCTTCCGAATGTTGGAACCTTCGGAACCTGTTTGACTTTGAAAATCCACAGAAAGAGGAATAGTAGCCTAACCTTTGGTCTAAAAGTTTAAAAAAAAAGTGTTTGTTGTTTGTTTAAGAAAAAAGAGAAAGTATACCAACATTTACAATGTTTATATATTTACAATTTTACTGTTTATAATGTTATACATTGAAATTCCATGTACCTTTTTTTTTTCTTTTTTATTGTTCATAAAACCTTGGTTTTCCTCTGGATATAAAATTTCACTAGTTGAAAAGGGTCATACAGAGACAGCAACAAAAATATTCTTCTGCTCAAAGAAAGCTAAAGTATCCCATGTGGCATGGAAATAGCTTTAACCCCATAACATATTTAATCATTACAACAAAAATCTTGGTTCAACCAAATCTGAGTGAAAGCTCCAACAGATCAGGCATTACATCTTATAGCTAAATAAAACTTTTCAGGTGTGAATACAAAAAAGTATTTCAGGAGCATGGAAGTTGAAGACGTGAAAATCCTGAAACACTCAGATGGAGCTAAGTTGACATATCGAAGTCTTGACTCAAATTTTGCAGCCAAGCTAGGTCAGGTAAGGTATGAATCACAAAGAGCTGAAACCTACCACAGTCACTGGCAGAGTTCTTTGCTAAAAAATCACTATAACCTGCTGAATTGAAACAAGCCGGCAGAAAAGCAGGCTTTTTCCATCACTATAGCAGACAGCTCTATGTAGTGAAGACTTACCAGAGGACCACCACCCCAAGATACAGTTAAGAACCAAAAGTATAGGGAAAAGGACTAAAGATTTTTATGCAACTTTTACTCTATTTATTTAGCATGATTTCTCAAAAATGGTGTACTTTTCTAGCTGTTTTAAGTATTTGTATAGAATTTTCAACAACTGTGCACACAAGTTTAAGAAATCCTTCAATTAATATACTGCTAATCAATCTTACTTGAATAGTGCATGCACCTTACTATAGAAAGAGTCAAAAAAGCTTGTAAATATAAGCAACAATATCTCACACATTCAAGCTATCTGACAAAGGTCTAGGTGGCTAACTAAAACAATACACTTAAAAATGGGGAGTGATGGTAGCTTTCAAAGTTTTAGATATCTGTAGGTCACACAATATATCTGAACTGCTTAGACACAAAACCAGCAGAGGTCTTTTTTAATGCAGTTCTACGGTAAGTGCTACGCTGTGAAGCCATCTTATTCTGCTCTTTTCCTTCAAATACACAATAGGGGAGACATCAAAAACATAGTGACTCATCAATATAAAAGTGTTCAGCATTCCTAAAAGAAGGTGCTTAAATAATGTGATTTCTTACAGAACAATCACTAATCCATACATAAAACTCAATCAGAATAAAAAATTCACTCATGTTACACACATACCATCCTATGTAGTGTTTACTAAGAGAGCAACAGTACACAAACAATGAACAATTCCAGTAAGTAACAGTTCCAAAGAAAACTGTAAACCAGGTCAGATATCATATCCTTAAAACACATTTTAGACAGAGGTAGACTTCATACTACCTGCAAATATTTACTAGTTCTCTTTAGAAGCGTAATCTGTTTTTCTATTTTCCTTCAAAAACTTTTGGCATCACTTACCAACTGTGACGTTTTATTATTGCAATAGAGATGTATAACCCCAGGAGGAAGGTTTCAGGTTTTGAAAGTTAAGTTTAGCCCCCCCCCCCCCCAAGATGCATTATAAAGTGTGTGCAGCCACAATTCTGCAGTTTAAAACACAGTGATGTGAGGTGTTGTTTGGCAATGACCCCTCAGCTACTCAGAACATGCTTCATGCTTTTGAGGTGGTGGTATTCCAGGGACCATGGAACATTTTTCATTAAAGGTAAACACAACAAGATCAAACAGCATGCATGGCTCTTCAGTTAACACCACTGAATACTATAAAGATGAGGTATCAGAGGTGTCAAGACAGAGCTGGAGATGGGCAGCTGGAGCAAAATACAGGTTCCCAACAGGTAACAAAAATAGATGGAGGACAGAACACTCAAAAATAAGCTAGAAATAGTTCGGATCTTGAGAATTTTTTTTTTTTTATAAGACCTAGACTTAGCTTTACTATTTTCTTTCAAGAGGAAAACTCTCCTTGTCCTCATTAAAAAAGCCTGCATTTATGTGGGCTAGACTTATAGGCAGTCTTTTATTTCAAAATAATGTTATCTGCATATTTATTACTGTTGATCAAATTATACGAATTAAAGAAGTCTGCTGTCCAGTCCCACTTGCCATAGATCTCTACAGAAAACCCTCAAGAACAGCAGCATCCTGTTCTTGGTAAAGTTCAGTCCAAACAATCTCTGCCATAATTTCCATTCTAGTTAGAGTATGTTGGTCCTGGCTTTTAGTCACCTAAAATCAGTGGAAGGAGTTCTAAAAAGAATTTTGTAAAACACATACAAACAGCTTTAAAGTTATATTGAAGTTCTGTTTACTACAGCAAATTGGTTCACTCTTTGCAACCTGAGGACTAACAGTAATCCTCACTTTAAGCACCCTCCTCTAAGTGTGACTGAAACATTAAAAAAATTAAACCAGCGTCAGGAACTTTTCAGAAGAGTTCAGTTTCCATGAGGATTGAAGGTATAAAAAAATAAAACAAAACTTAGAACAAACAATGTTTTCCACTACCCTTAAGGCTGACTATTGAATAGTGGTGGAACTGTTTAGTCCAGATTGGTGGTAACAGTCTCAGAACAAATATAAACAAAAGCTTCATCTCTTTTTTAAAATACATTAAGCTGTCATTCCCTTGGCATCAGATTCTCATCAGTTATGTTGCACATATTTTTATGAACTGTTTACCAGAACCACCAAAATGAATACAAACAAATGAGTTTTCCAGACAGATTATTTCCGAGTTTACAGAGGAACTTTTTTCTAGATAAAGATCAAAGCCAATTTAGGAAAAAACACCCAAGAACTCCAGATTCAGAATGCTACCCTATTTTTAGCAAGCGTAACATGTATTTGAAGAAAAACAAAATAAAAAAAGTGACATCATTATTCTCAGGGAAGAGGGTTAGTCTAACTCTAGCTTTTGATCCATGCTTCACAAATCCTATTTGTGCATTGTAAATTAATACTTACCTGAAAATCTCTTATAGGAAATTCACTTTAAGGTTGCTTGTCTTACTGCATGTAGAGTTACAACAACCGGACAGTAAATCCAGCAGGGTTTACAGTTGACAGAACCTCCACCAAGGCTCCATCTATAGAAATACTTAGCTCCTTTGATTTCATTTTAAGTATCCTATAAAATGTCTTTAAATAGTAATCTTAGCTTTCCTGGAATCTAAAATTGAAATGCAATTTAATAATTTCTAGACAGAGAAAATAAGGTATATGAACATTCGAGGTTAAAGGACTACATTTACTTTTCAAACAAGAAGTAAAATTGATTAATTTTTTTTTAAAAGCTGTAACCAATGTTTTTAAACATGAAGATTATCATAAGCAACTTCAGTAGCCCAGTCACTACCGAAAAAGCAAGGATATTAAGAATTCTGATCAAGTCTTATTTAATATTTTATTATCAAATATTTAAGCTCACATGGCTTGCCCACTCTTAAAGGGCTGCCAGAATAACACAATCAGTAATATTCAGAGACAATATTAATAAACTTAAGACATCTACATATTACAAGTTTTTATAGAAACTATTTATCGTTTTACACAAACATCCAATTTTTACATACTTGCAAGTAACTTAATTCCAAATATTTAAAATATCACAATTCTAATTTGTAAAGCAAAACAATTACTCTTTATTCACTTACCAAGACTGTATTATATCTGTCCTCCAAGTCAGTGATAAACGAAGGAAATGCTGGTTTTGCCAGCTAGTTCAGAACAAACAAAACCTTAGCCCTGGGCTCTTAGCAAGAAAATGGAAAGGTTTTTTCAAATAGTAGATGTTGTAAACACCTACATTTGAGCTAGCCACCAAGGCTCCCTTTAGAGTCATTGACCAGAAACGTGCATTTCTGGAAGGTTAGCTAGCTTGTGTTACAGCAGGTATTGAACACTGGCCATTTAAGTCATGTTGCTCAAGCTCTAAATAAAACTCAGTTACTGGAGTAGGGTGCAAATCACAGAATTTTTTAAAATACCCAGCACTCAAGCACTTAGTTCAAGGAAATGTATGACTATATTTGAATATTGTACTCAAAAAATACTAAAAATATTAAGAAACGACATCCAAGACTATTTGCAATGTATTGTCTGGTTATTGAGTCAGTCACAGCAGAAATTCATTTCTGCTACACCACGCATTGACATTAGTCTTTTCTACTGTGCTTTTCTTAATATCAGCCAAGTGTTCCTTTAAGCTGCTCGTCTCTCTCTACTGACTATAGAGGGAGCCTTGATGCCTTGATTTTAAGACAGTTCCAATCTTATTAGATGAAAACCTCCCCCTTACTAGCATTATTTAACAAGATCTTTTACACAAATATACATCACAAAATGGAAGCCATAATGAACAATAAATGACTAATAGGCGAAGCAAAACAAAAACCTCTTTCAATTAATGCCAGTTATGTCTGAAATATTAAGTGAGGAAAAAAATAAGTAAATCAGTTTCACAGATAAATGCCTCTCTTGATACTATTTTTGCTGTAAGTGGTTTAATTGCTGATTCTTTCTTGGGGAAAAAAGAGACCAAGTCAGAACAGACTTTCCATTACTAATTGAGCTTTAAGTTACTTGAGCTTTACATTCAAACATTACCCGGTTTGCTTCCATTTTGTACTGTTTCATTAACTTTGAATTAATAGTCAGTATTAGAAGCAGTGTTTTAGTATGCTTTTGTATGACAGTTCATTTTCTTTTGAGCATATGGTTTAATATACATACACATTGTAAATAGCATAGAATTTTCTTTCTTACTGTCCTCATTAAGTGGGTAAACACATAGCTGTTTACATCAAACTTCCAGTACAATACAGCTGGCATTAAGGAAAAAGGCAATTGTGAGATGCCATCTAGTTTGGATGCATAATATTAGGAAGTTATTCTACAGCTTCATTTTATTTCAAGAAAAATAGTCTAATGGACCAACTATGGTAATTATCTTCATGCTCAATCTTCACCTGCAGGAATGATACAGAGCTTAATTGCCAACATGCAAATAAAGCTCTACGAAAAGTTGTAAGTGTGCTGATACAGCGTGCTTTCAAGAAAAGGTATTATTGACTTATTGACTACAGGAAATTTCAGGATCATGAGGCAAATAAGAAGCAAAACATGAAAGTCATCAGTGAAAGCAAAATCTGATAACTGGCTGGGACAAGATAATGTATTTTTTGATAAAAGCCAGTTTGGAAAAAAATGAGAATTCTGGAGTAACCAAACTTTTGTCTCTTATTCCAGCCACTGTGCTTTTGAGTGGGTAATTAGAAAACAGCACAGCCTGAGTTGGCAAAGGTCAAAGGTGTTCGAAGATGCTCTTTAACTTTCAGCATAAGATTTCTCAATACAGATTAGAGGGGAAAAAATATCACACCTTAACTTCCCCATAATATTACTAGAGTATCTTTCACACTGAAGGCATTTCAAAAAAAGAATTACTTTGACAGCATGGACAAATAAATGGGAGGAATGATTCTTCTTGTATTCAGAACTTGTTACTGTGAAGGCACAAGATAAACCACCTGCAAGCACCACCTGCAAGCCTCAGTGCAATAAAAATAATTTGTTTTCAAATGCAATGGACCATATCTGAATTTTCATATTCAAAGCAAAGCATTCTTATCAACTTCAATTTACAAATGCTTAGAGTATTTCTTAATAGCAACAGTCTGATCTGGTGCAACACAAATGAAAGTGATCTCATTTATATTGGCAGTGAATTATTAAAATAAATCTAGCAACACTAGAAGAATCATCCTTATTTCACCTAGCATTTCAAGTTGTTCCAGATCTTCTTCCCTGTCAACTCATGCACGATTACACCACTTAAAATTTAGTTGTTGCCTACCTTTCTCCTTTGAGACACGGTGAGGGCAGCAAAGTCATTAAACAAGGATGAATTTGGTGAAGTTAGTGGATCTGTAAAAAGAATGTAAAACATGTTATACACCTACATATATTCAAAAAAAAGCTTACAATTTTTAATTTGTTTGAATGGAAAAAATCCCTCAGGCAAAAGTACGTTCAGCAACACTGCTGAAAACTACAGCATTTATTAGATTCCATGCAACAGCATAAATGAAATAGTGCTCATTAGCATAAATGTAGTACATTTAATTGCTGTTGACACTATTTCAAGTCCACCAACATTTTAAAGCCTTCATCTCCAGTTACCTGAAATTAGTCATCTTCAGCGTAACACAGCATTACAAATAATGATGTGGATGTTGTCACGCACAAATTTAAATCTGATCTAAATGTAGCAAAAGTCCACACTCTACTAGTAGCTTTTTATTGATTTTTTTTCCCCTGTGCATCCCTTCCAAAATTCAAGCACCAAAAATTTAACAATCACAGATGCAACTTAAACAGGAAACTCCAAACTAAATTTATATAATTATCAAATTTACTGTTTATAGGTGGCATTAATTTGTTATGTTTTAATGAAACACTCTTTAGCATTCATCAATACTCCTTTACAGATTAATTCTACAAGTGAGGCACAGCTTAGGAGGGGAAAAAATTAGGAGGACCAGAGACACTACAGAATTTAAAGTGGTTTCCAAAAGGCAGTCTGGTTTCTCTCCTTCACATGCATCACCACCACTATTTGGCCTGTCTCACACTCAAACTGACTGCATTTAAAACTGTAGAACTCCACTGCATTGAATAGCTAATTGTGCAGTGGGACAAAAGCACAAAACCTACTGGAAATGAACTAGGAGGAAGAAAAACAAAAACAAACTTGGCTTTCGAATTAATTTTCTAGAAGTATAAACTACCATGCTTTACCAAAAAAATGTAAGCATAAGTAGCCTAGCTATAGTTTCAGACATGCAAATGAAGTTCTAGAACATTATTAATACAGCAATTTTCAGCACAGAAACATCTTAAACACCGTAAGGGAATAGTGCTCTTCTTGAAAGAAGCTGGCTTGACAGCTACAGCCGAAATAATCTGCAGTGCCTGTTATAATTTAGAAAGGAATTCTGAAAAGCACATTATACAAGTTCAATACACCCTTCACAGTCATCTAGCGAATATGCAGGACTGCACTCTAGAGACATTGTTTGGTTGAAAAACATGTTCCCAATAACAAGAAAAATATTGTAAGAGCTAAATGTACTGCTTAAAGGACAAAACTTGGTATCTATTAGAATTTGTCAGTTATGTGATACATTTCACAAGAACTGTACACCCTTGAATTCAAAATTAAAAACCTGTATAATCATTCCACACAGTAACCTCCTTGAAAAACACAATAAAAAGGGACATCACCATGGAGCAACAAAAGCACTTAAGCTATCAGTGCTTTATAGAGGATATCCAAACTAGCATCTCATGTGAAGTGACAAGACCAACAGATTGCATTTTTTTGTAGTAATATTATTTTCTTGTTGCTGTTGTTTTAGTTTTTCCCCACTGCAGCAAAAAGAAGGCTGAAAATTTTGAGTTCTGTAGCACTTCAGCTTTGGACTACAAGAAGTAATCATATATTATATTATAGTGGACAAGAAGTTCACCTGCATCTTAGATCAGATCAGAGGAGAAAACCTACCTTCAGTCTCAATTTTACCAAAGGGAATCTCCTAAATTTCCGAATATGGTTTTGTATGTATTACTTTAAGAGTGCTTACCATGGCCTGCATACTGCTTGGCACTGTCATTGAGAAGGCTAGGGGAGCTGCTGCTATTTGTCATCCTCTGCAAAAATAAAAACAATTGTACATATAAAATAAAAGCTACAAAAGATTAGGTGAGGGCATTGAGGACAGTATGTAGAAAGTTTAGGAGTGGTTCGTAGTTGATAAAAATGTTTAGTAAAATACAGCATTTCACATGAGAACAATGCAAACCAAAACCGACTGCATACTAAAGTGAAACACTATCCTCATGAATTACTTCTAGCTTGGGAGGTTCTGCCAAACCTGTGGTTCTCTTCCTATACATCACCAGCATTAGGTAAGCCAGTCCTTTATTATATTATTATAACTCTTCACTTTATTATACACTATAATCACCACATGAAGCTTTTCTAAGCAAAAATATTCAAATTAGTATATTTGACAGTTCATTGGTTTTTGTCTGTTTTTAAAAAAATGAATAGTACCTTTCAGCAAAATCATGCAATTCTTGTAAACCAGCAGGGGACTTGAAATCTTCTCAGTATTCCTCCTCGGCCCCACCTGCTTCTCCTGTACTCCTCCACAGATACCAGCTAGCAATCAGCTGGACTACATAAAACAGTACTGCTCGAAGAGCTACCACTGCTTTGATACAAAAGACAGTGTCCCTCTACTCCTCTAGTCTCCCAGCTAGAGGGAAAAGTACAAGAAGAAAATCACAGCAACACTAGGAAGTGTCCTCTCCATCACCGAGTGATAGTACAAGTAGTTTTTCTTTTAACATCTTCCTAGGCATGCTTTTGGCCCCCATCAACTAGGAGTCTCCCAGCCAATTTCTGGGCACTATTCAACAGCGAAAAGCTTTGAGATCCCTTCAAGTAGACAGTTTGCATGCAGCAGCTGCTGTCGTGGGTGAGTGTACACCAGCACAAACAGGCCATTTCATGCCAGCTGGCCCCAAGTGTCTCTACGACAGTTTCCAGGCATGCCTAATTCAGTAGTCTAGACACAGACTAAGAATCAAAACTGGTCACTGGAGTTGCACTTTACACTTTCATTTTTCCACTGCCAATCTGAATGCTAGTGGCAAATGGCAAGAAGCCTACTACATAATACTTTAATGCCATTTCAGCTAGTTCTTGACCAGAAGAATCAATATTCTGGAGTAAATTTGGTCAGAACAGAGGAGAACCAACGCAAGCTAGTGTCATCCGGTGTGGCGAGAAGTACATTAGGTTTATTTAAAAAAAAAAAAAGTTTCTCAGCATCCTGCACAAAACTGAAAATCACAGCTTTCAAACTGACTTCACCAGAAGCTGCAGCTTTCACTTGTATCTACAAAAATAAGTAGATTATGCAATGTACATTTATGTGGAAAGCAAGTTGTTAAAAAAATCAGCACGCACTTTTAGTAAAGTAACTTTAAGAAAGTTTTTGTAAAATTTAGGTACCTAATCAGGTATATTTTTGTTATCCTCTCAACAGCAGGCTCAATCAATATACTATTGTCAGTGACATGCTAGTCTCCTTTATTTCAGCATCTGTCCTCCTTCGCTACAGTGAGCCATGTAAGATCTTCTGACAACTCTTCATTCAGTATGAGGAGGTAGTACTATACGAAGCAGTACTAGACTACTTGCAGATGTACAACATGTAATATACATATGTATATACTGTGTTAACCTCTATCTTTTTCAAGAATTAAATGAGGAACGTTATTTGTTACGTGTTTTCACTCTTTTAATGCCACTTGTCTCATGTTCCTAACTCACATTAAACTGCTAATGATCAGCAAGTAATTCTTTCCACAAAAAGGATGCCTCTAATGAAACAGTTTACTGATTTCTAAAAAACAGAGTAGCATTTTGTGAAACCCCACTATATGAACAATTTTGCTCAAGTTCAGGGAGGCTCATCCCACTGTCTCCACCACAAGAACAAACTTACAGCTGAAGTCCACGAAACAGCCTAGCAAAGTCTAAACTTTTCATTACTAGCTATTTTCAGCAAGGTATTTAGCAAACAAATCAGTATTTACAGAGACAAAAGATGAGTTTAGCTTCTGCCTCATCTACTGCAAACATTTGGTAATATTGATAAGTTTACCAGAGGCTGAAAGACAGATAAGACTTTTTTCATTCCCTATTATGACAAATGCAAAAATTATAGAGAGCTAGAGAATTACACACGGTCTGGTAGCTGGTATTTTTTGGTGAGAACAACCAGTTTCTGGTAGTCAGCAGTATACCAGTTTTTAGCAGTATACCATCTTGTACAAAAAGCACAGTGATCTTAAAGTAATTATCAGCCGGTCAGCACCCAAGTGGTCACAGCGAGTCTCTGGCTGATCAGTACTAGACAGCATGTTCTGAGATTGAATTAAAGTTTCCTAACTCACTGGGGTCACAGGCTTGATTCAGTATGTTCTTTTGATAGTAAAATTACTGCTCCTATTCTCTCCATTCCAAAATATAAGTAGAAATCTAACTGTAAAATACCAGTATATAAACACTAATGTGTAAGAAATTTTCTAGTGAATACATAAAAATAAGTAATTTCTGGATTATAATAGCTCAACTGTTCATACATCATATTCCTTTCCTGGTCAAGCAACAGAAAGGTGTTAAACTTTCACAAAACAGTATCCTTACTATGCATCTTTTCCTAAGTATTTAATACATCCACACTGATCCTTATAAGAGGAAGCGGTTTAGGAATATGAAGGAAATCTTCCAGATTTCCACAAAAATTGATAGCGTTAATGTCTATTTCTGACACGCAGGTATTTGTAACAATTTTAATGCAAAACATATCGGTCTGTCAGACCAGGGATAGATACAACTGACATCTGTGCTGGTATCAAAGATGGTTAAGATTATGGCTAAAACGGGGAACCAAGCACTTTTCTGTCAACAGTATTTTTCCTGTTCAAGTAGTGCAGCTAAACTTTCAATCAGACTTGAAATGTGAAAATGTGACTGTGATAATGAAAATCTGTGCTGATACAATCAATAAAAAGATATATAGTGTGCAAGCTGGAAACAGATTGCAACAGAACACACTGTTCAGTATTCTAATAACACAGTGCAAAGAACTTCCTAAGTCTACGAACATCAAATGTGCTGTTGCAAAGACAACGCTTGTTTGAGGTATAAACGTATTTCACATGAGCCACAATTCTGAAAAAAAGCAAAACTTACTGATCCTGGGCAGCTCTTGCTCTAACAACTGCTTGAAAGCCATAGCTTGCATGAAGTTAAAAAACACCACTTAACCACTCACTTTCATGAATTTTTCATCCTGTTCAACACTTATTACACATGCACAAGCTTCTTACCTTACCATTAGTCATGAAAGTCCTGCATGTAGTGAGCAAAGTATTTTTAAGGTGTTTTAATATTTAAGACTTCCACCACACTCTAAAGCATTTAGTCTTCAGTAGGGTTATTTCTCTATCTCATTTTTACTAAGTCCACAGGAAAACATCTTAGACAAAAAATAAAAATAAAAAAATATAACAAGCACTATTTGCTATTTCTGGTTTCTGGACAACAGGTTTTGTCTTCTAAATAATGTTTCTCAATCTTTTAATAGCGTTGAACTATTTTTTATACAAATTCAATTTTAAGAAGAATCTAAGCACAAGAACCTCTAGCCCAAAAGATGAAAGCTCCAGAAAGGTAAGAGCAGCCATTAACAGACGAAAATGAACTATTCATTCTTAATAAGCCTGCCAGGCAAGGCAAGGCAAACACAAAGTTTCTCACTTATTTTAATGCATCATGACTTTCACCATATGGAAGCTAATACAGAAAGAACTTTGGTGTGGCATTCGGTTGTGCCAATGTCACTCAGGTCCATATAAATTCCTTGCCTGCCTATTGCTATGATTTATTGAGGTTCTTTAAGCAGTAGTTAAAATTCAACCAGGCTGCCTGGCACACATCCTGGACCTCTCTAAGGCAACTAAAAAGTTGTTTTTGTTCACATCTCAAAAGAAAGCTACTACAAAATCAAACTGTCACATTCATTCCTGTCCTAGGATTTAACCTAAGGCTTCAGCTTAAAGTTTTCTCCACTGCTGAAGCTCCGATCAGTGACAAAATACAGGCTCTTTAATTTCATGAAAAAAAGTGATAAAAAGTTTCAGAATACTTTGTTAATTCATGAATATTCAAACAATACTGGAGTGGGAATAAACTCTTTTGGAAGTTTTTAATCCCGGTGCTTGAAGAAAGAATAATCAAAATAACAAATCTCCTCTCAGGAAAAGGCTGTATGAAAAGGCACGGTGTCAAAAACAAAAATTTTGTCAATCATCATCTCATCTACTAGACATAGATAGCCTGTTGGTTACTAAAGTTTCCTATTCAGAACTGTTTCAAGTTAATGTGTCTTATAAAAAAGGTATTATTTTAACACAGACTAGGACAACACTGGCAGTAGATCAACTGTAATAATTTCCATATCATGTTGCTATTTTAAAAATCTTTGAGGATTAGACACTTTTCAATACCTCCTTGGTATATTTTGCTAGGAAGAGAATGAAATTTGAAGGTAAAAAAACATTACAACCTTTAAAAAGTATACAGTCTTGGCTCCACCCTTCAATATTCAGTAGCAAAATCCAAAATCATAGCTGTGCTTACAAGTTCACTTCACTTTCATCTCCCTCTACCAAAAAAGCGTAGTGACAGAATTCTCATCAAGGTAGAGGATAAATAAAGCTTTGCAGTATTCCATTAGAACTAATATTTTTATATTACAAGACTTGTATTAAGTTTCAGTTTTCGCTTTCTTCTCTACCTTTTCCCCAAAATATCTAAGAGACGGCAGTTAGTCCCTGTCTCCACATTCCCCTACTTAATCCTGAGAAAACAAGAACTTCCCTCAAACTCATTCCTGTGCTAAGTATATTATCTCAAAATATTTTGTAGCATGTCACAAGTTCTTCTCTTTACCTTAATACTCTTCTACCAGAATTATATTTCAGTTATTTCTCTAATTTTTGGAACAATGTTAATTGAACAATAAAAGAAGTCATACTGCAAAAGAATAAGATTGTCACAACCAAACAAGCCATTGTTTAGCTGTCACGTTCTGTGACCTCCTAATGGCGATACCTTTCGCTTTTGTTTCTAAATGATCCAAAACTTGTCTTGGGTGGTTAGCATATTTGACACCACTCACAGCACGTCCCACTCAGATGTTTGAACTAAAGCAACTGTATTTCTTCCAAAAACATTATGTAAACAATCGCATAATTTCATATTTTAAATAGCATGTCTATAGCTCCACCAGGCTCTCAACAGTTAAAAATTGAAGACATTAACAAGCCTGCATGCTCCTGTTAAGGAGAGTTTTATTACTCAGCTCCTGGCAGATGCAACAATGGGAACAAAGGCCTTTGTGTTTACTCAGCTGCAAGGCTTTGAAGCGAGGAGGATCTCTACTTCTCAGGCTTTTCAAGAACTCTTAGTATGCCAATACTAGCATGGCAAAAGCAAGACTCATTCTTCTCCATTGCTTGGCCTTGCCAACTTTAATGCTGACAACTTCTCTTTTTTTAAAAAAAATTGCTGTAAAGAAAATAAGTGCTTTTACTTTCTACATAACCCACAGACCAATGGAAGGCATGTAGTTACAAAACTTGTCGTATCTAAATACAGAAAAACATTTCTCCAAAGTAATATACATGAAAATACTTTCTACTGTTTTATGCTCTTACAAGCAGGTTGCTCAATCCTATTATATTAGGAGTTTTGACATCAAGGTGCTCCTCTGCCTCATCCTGCTCTACATTCTCCCAGATTATTCACATGCCCTCTTATGATCCCAACATAATACTACTGAAACTCCTTCCCACACCGCCTGTACCTTTGATCAACCCACGAGCTAGTAAAGAGGCAGTACTAACGTGACTGGTCCAGAGGAACACACATACCAGCTCGCCGAGTGGTACGCGCAGAGTGCCTGAGCAAACAGCCAAGCATTAGAGGCATCCCGGCCAGCCAGCTCCTGCCTCCTCACTGCTGGGAAAGCCAAGTGAAACGAGCTGCTCCTTGAACCACACCTCAGCCTGTCTCTTGGCTGCTGCTAAGCCAGAAAAAGGAAAAGAACAGCTTCAGGGACAGCGTGCAGCCTGGGAGCCATGTGTTGTGCAGGCCTGCTCTGTTATTAGTTATGGAGAAAAGGGAAAATAGACGCTTTGATAAGCTGGAAGCCAACACTGTAAATGCAGCATACGAAGGAACGTGCAGATTCAGGGACGAAAAGGCATATGAAACAAAACCATACTACAGGGAAATGCAAACTGATGACAACAGGAGACTATTAATCAATAGGAAGCTAGCCAGTAACAACAGAAGAGACCAACAGGAGGCAACAAAAGGTTGGCTAACAGCAAAGAATTTTGAGGTAGGAGGAGTGGTAGGATGAGGCAAAGAGTTACTATTTTTAGAAAGGAACTAACAAGAAGAATTAGAACAACGGCCACTTTGAACACCCTGCCTCTTCTGAACAGTGCTGAGAATTCTCACTGCCATCTTTTTTCCAATGCAAATTGAACATTACAACTACCTGCATCTTCACCACTAGTTCTAAACCCAACAAAAAGTTCTACACCTCTTAAAATTCTCTTCAACACATACAAATGAGATCTCAGTCAGAAAGATAGCTCTGCAGAAATGCTGATCACTACCTACCTCACATTACATATGTTCAAAGATACATATTTCCTCCTTAATTCATCATGGTACAATTTGCTTTTATTTTCCTTCCTTACGCTGCATACTTAAGACTAACACAATGTATTGCACACAAGAACATGGTGACTAGAAAATTTGGATAGTAACCTTGCTTGAGGCAATTTGCCTCCATTACATATGTGCTATGATAACCCAAATATACACAATCAGTCTCTTTCAACAAACCTGGCTTGTTTCCTACACATGACAAATGCATTCTGAAGTTTAATTAGAAATAGTCAGGAAGACTCGTGTACTGAATCCCTGCTGATAATGTTGGAAGGCATCTAGTGAATAAAGCTTGGACTGTACAATACTGCATAGTGAAAGAAAATGAACATTACTCACAACAGACTGACTATTTCTAGCCTCACCAGACTGAGGCCAGCTACGTCACTTGAACTAAGCTTTCTACGTGGGGTCACTATCTTCATTTCTTACTTTCTAGGTTAAATTGAGAAACTCTGCAGTCTGGTTTGGGCAGCAGCACTGGTTTTTGTTTTTATTGTAACCTTTTTGTTCCCATTCCTCTATAAAACGTAGGCAGCTTTCTTCTTTAATAAGGAAAGCATTCCTTTACTTTTGAAAGGAAATGTAAATATCAGATACAATAACACCAACGTGCATGCTGCCAACTGTCTTTAAGAGAAAGATTTGAATAGCATTCATGGGACAGTGAAATAAACACTTAATCAACTATCAAATGGATGCTCATTACGTATGCACCATGCAGTCTGTGTCCTGAGTTAAGTCCTAATTATAATTCTTCTACTGAAAAGACACAACGTTATGGAGAATACACCTCAATATAATAACCTCAAGGCTGCATCAGCAGCCTGACCTTAACATTTCTTAAAATTTAACTGTATCTTAACTAGCATTTCTTCTAGCTGTGTTTATTTTGCTGTCTATGCAACTTCCCCAGTCTTAAAAAACAAGCTGAAAAAAACTTTCCTCATATTACATCACCGGTGCATCTGTTTGTGAACTGCACAGATCTACCAGAGATGACTAGGTAACTCATAGGTGTAGATGTTTTCATCTGCACAAGCAAAGCAGAGGCTAATTAGACATTTTGCTGCAGATTTCTGATATTTCATTAAGAGCAGAAAGCTAAACTTGCAGTATCTCAGTTTGATTCAAGCACCTGGAAAGGCATATGCGCACAGATGTGTTCTGTTCACTCTGCTTTGACCCAAGTTTGCATTATGCCAGCTTGTTTCTTTGTCCCAAATTGTATGCATTTTACTCATGCACTTCTAATCTCCGTTCTGTAAGTATCTCCAGTCCTCCTGCTCTTTCCTTTCCAGTTGTCCTCCCAGCTCTTCATCCACTCATCTTCAGCTCAGTTTCTCTAAGCCCACTGCATAAGTCTCTGTGCCCTTACACATCCCTCCGATATAACTAATAGAGATTTCGCCCCACAAAATACAGACCCACTTCCATGCTGCTTCAGTCTGAAGTGGAAGAAAAGGAAAAAAAAAAAAATCAGATCAGCATTCCTGCTTGGTGTTCAGGCCAGGCCTACACTAGGGCAACACTGTAGCAGCAGGAATGTGCTCAAGCTGGAACATGCCAGTGCAGGTTACATCTTTGGGAAATCATCTAGCACCTAGTAAGTCTCCAGTAGGTCTATATAAACCAGTTTTGCGAAGCTGTCAAGTGACCAAATCTCGGCAGATCTGCTGAAAGAAAGCAGAATGTATATCTGTGACACAACCACCAATCTATCACACTTAAAGACTCTGTTCCAAACTATAAAGCATTGCTATTATTTAAACAAAAGTCACCAAGATTTTTCCCTCACCTTGCTCTCCAAAGAGCTAAATGACATGGAAAGCTATACTACAAGTGGATAAAATGTATTGGTATGGTGTGAATTAAGAAGCTGACTGGCACTCAAAACAGACAATGTTACCAGCTTCACCTGTGTAAGTAAGAACCTGAATTACATGATTAAAAAAAAACATTAAGAATGGTTTTTAAACTGTAGTTCAATGCCCATAAGCACTCTTTCCAAAAATAAAGGAATCCATCAGCGGAAGTTCTTTTCTTTAGCCTCCAATGGGAAAGCAGCACATCATTTTCTCCTGTTTTCTCAAAAAGAAACGTAACATTTTGACTCTAATCTCACAGGCATTAGTGTTTAAAAATCCCATGAGCGTTCATGTTAGATGCATTCCTTATCACATTTCTACAAAAAAAGTTATAATTAAAATGTTGTGTTTAGAAAGACAAGTGCTGCTGCAGAATGCACTTTAAGGATATAAAACATAACTTTGCACTGAAAGGATACAATATGATCTCAATTATAACAAAATCTGTAACTGTACAAACAATAAATAACCTAACTTCCAGCTTCAACAGTACCCTCTGGAATCAGAGGTTAAAATGTTCTTTTTAAAATATGCATCGTTATCAGTAATAAACATCTCCATGGTTTTACAATTCCGCTGGATGAGAAAAAAATCCAGCCTTATTGAAAACATGCACTAAGAAACAGCACACACCTAATTATTTCCCACCTTTTGCCGAGTTATTTTTCAATCCATAATACAGCCACAATTGAGATCAAAGTAAGCTCATAAGGAGAGTTTCCTTGATATAAAAGAAGAGAGCTGTTGTCAGGACTCAGTGGGAACTATTTGACTTGCACTCTCTTTCATTTACCAGAAACTGGTTTGTTAAACCTTTAAGTACAGGGAGAGACCATCTCTGCTTTTAAACAGCATAAATTTGAGGGAATTACTATAGTATCGCGTGTGCTGCTTCAACAGAAATTCATTTAGGTTTTAAAGAACAGCCTTTTGCTATAAATTTTTGCATACTACTACCTACACCATAATTCCACTTCATGGAAACTCCTATGCCTATGTCCACAGAGCAGTATAAATAGAAAAAAAAATCATTTTAGGACTTAAATGTGTAACCAACATCACTGAATGCTACCAGAGAATGAGTTTACAAATTCTGATTATTTTTTTTTGTCAGGTAATTTACTGGTTTAACAGTTCACATTTTGCTTTAGTGACTTTTGGTCTTCAAAATGTTTCAAAATCTAGTATTTATATATTTAGTAGAAGGCTATCAAAACTAGATATGAACATAAAAAGATATCTAGAAGCACGGAGTTAATGTACATGGCAATGCCTAATCCAACAGCTGAAATAAGTGCCAACAAAACCAGGCTAATTGTAAAGCAATGACACTGTTTCATTTCCATTAGCAAGATTAAAACGAGTACACTCAGTTTACCCTGCAAGACAACACATACCAGAGCACCGCATTTTTCCTGACCCTTGGACAGTTTTCCCTTCTTGGTGTAACGCCAGCCAAAACTAATGAAACACCACACAATTCACTGCCATTACCTGCATCATGGGATACTTGGTTTCAGCGGGACTTCCAAATCCGTTAACGCCAATGAAGCTGGTGCTAAAGTAGGAATCTGTGAGACTAGCATCAGCTAACCCGCCGCCATCTATTCCAGGAACTAAAAGGAAAAAGGAAAAATGTTTCAGACAAACGTAGTTCACCATGAATCTATTTGCTGAGATCTTCTATAATTTTTTGGCTGGTGGGTGGGGGCAGTGTGGAATTGGAGATGGTTGGTAGTACTAATCTTCAAGTCTAACTTCTCAGCAAAGCAACTAAAACCATAACTGCATAAAATCATGAACAAGGTTGCTAAACAACAAAATATGCAGCATGGATTTATAACACAAATGCAGGAAGAGGCAGAAAAGTGAAAGGTTTTGAGGGAAACGATGATGAGTTTGAACTTTACAAACAGTAACAACATGACATGTAATGATATCAAAAAATAATCAACCAACTAAAAAAATAAAAGGCAAACAAAGAAAGCCTACATCTTAGAAATGTATGTGTCAAGTAAAGTTTTTAAGGGGATATACTTGTTCTTTTGAAGGGTAACACACAAAATATACATTTAAAAATATCTCAAGTCCTCCCATACAATGCAGAAATACTTTTAAAGCTTCCTTAAGAGCCTACTGCTATTTTCATTATCTTGTACTACATGAAGTGGCAACAGTTTTATGAGAAGTGGCCAAAACCTCCTTTGGAATGAAAGCAAGTGTGAAGGATGTAACTGAAGAAATTAATCCCACGAAATTGCGTGCCTGGAAGTAATGGCCTCGACATACAAGCACAAATAAATGAATTCACTTCTATGAGACTACAGAGCACAACCAGCAGCAGTCATAATTAACACAGAACACTCAAGCAGGTATTACTCAGATAACAAAAAAGACTTTACAGCTGTACACACGTTGCAATTCAAATTAAGCTTCCGCAAAAACACCCACAGCAAATTATAAAGACACTAATCGGTATGTCCAGGCCACTGCAAGCCAACAGACATGAGTAATTGGTAGCTCTAAGGTAGAAAGGCACACATCCAACTCAGAAGAACATCCTGTACCAAACTATCCAACTTGAACTTCTGCATGGACTTCCAGCCAGCTGGTGACACACTGAAACAGCTTCCTGTCCCAAATCCTCAAGGGAAATAAAGTGGAACTCTGTAGCAGAGCTAATGGCATGCAAATTATAACTCCTAAGGTCTCACCAGAATGGGAACTTCCACTCCAAAAAGACTGTGTAACCTGGGAAGCTGTTTCTATGCTATATGTGCAGAAAACAGCAAAAGAACCACAGCCACATGCAGTCATAGGAAGGACTGAAAGACCAGGATCACTAGCAGCATCCGTACTGCAGGCAGATGAGCTTTGCAGTTGAAAAAAAATCTTGAAGTACCACTGCTAAATCCAGAACATCGTTTGTAAGCTCTGCAGGTTTGAGAGAAACACCTAGTAATTAAGCATCTTTAAAGTCCCTTAATGAAGTACAACAGGAAGATTTCCAAAAAAAGTTTTTAAACAGCTGAGAGAATAGGACAATAAAACTGTCTCCACCATCCATTAACTGGATACTCCTTCAAGACTTCAAAGCAGCAGCCATGTAGAAATTTCAGAAGTCCTCTCATTATAGCCCTAAAAAAGACAAAGCTGTTCTTCAGGTTAAGGCATTACTTTTTGAACTTAAATTCCCTAAATGAAGCTGAAGACTAGAAAAAAAGTAGTCTGTGATTGAGCTATTGTATCAGGAAAATTAGTAACGTCTGTAGTAACACCAGTTATTGTCTTCTCCTACCTGCTACTTTCAGTCCCTACCTCATCACATGAAGGTTGGCATTTTAACACAATCGTTTTCTAGCATCATGAAAAAGTCCTAGGATTTTTCTCAGGAGAAAACTGGAAAATAGCAGATCCATGAGTAATGAGTAGTTGCAGCCTAGTCTGCCCAGAAATTCAGTGTCCACACCGCATTTTTTAATACTTATTCTTAAAAATGTGTTTCCTATCTAGCTTTCCCTGACTGCATTTCAGCCATTATCAGGAACTGCTGCAGTGTTGATACTAGATTCCTGACTGTAAAAGCCCATGAAAAGCTTTAATTTTCAGGAACAACCATCATTTCAAGATACACTATATCAACTGAGCAGTATATCTGCCATTTCATCTTCCATTTCTGTCAAACTTCAGATTACATCCAATCTTTAAACAGACTACAGCGAGCGCCTCCCTTAGATTACACGACCAGTTCTCAGGTGCTTCAGTCTGTCGAACAATTAACAGAAAACTGATTGTTTCAACCTCTCCCACTGCTCCTCACTAAACTAGAGTCAATGCAACAACCCATTTAGCTTGATTTCTCTTGGACAAATAGAGCTAATATGCAAAATCATCAAAACTGGAAAAAAGAAAGTGGAAAACTTTCAAGTGGTTATTTCGCCACATGCAGCATGGCAAGAGCCTCAGCTGTATGAAATAAACCCCCCAGCTCAGCTCCAGTAAGCCAGGACAGCTGGTACAGCTGCAGTCACCCCGTTGCATCCAAGTAAATCACTGGAGCCAGCGCAGATAGCCTTGATAGGGCAAAAACAGGCAGGCAGGACCAGATGCTCTTCTTGTCAAGAGGAGGCACCCGTAGTGCCATGCGGCTCAAGCTGCAAGCAGCAGCAGGCTTCCTGCAGCACTCCCAGGGCTCAGCACTGCAGAGGACACTGCCGTGCAGCACAACGGCAATCCCCAACACTGCTCAAGTGCCAGCAGTGGGAAAGCAGCAGTATTTGCTGCACAAGCCAATCCACGCCACTCAAAGCTGCTCTGAACTACGCTTTAGGCTTCCTGTTGACGCACTGATTTATAACTGGGCTCTTCAGACAGGAAAAGCTACTCCACAGCATTTTCTGCTATCCAGCTGCGTGAAGACTCTCTCTCGAGTCCAGCGGTTTGGCTGTGCTGATAGACTCCTCGCAGGGTTACCACAAATTGCTGTGCTTGAGTGCTGATCCACCTTTGTACCGCTGAACTCTGTCGATGCTTCACCTGCTGCACTAACCTAACGAAGTGCATAAACTTCCCAACAGCCTGGAAAACACCTCTATCTAAAGGACCAAGGCTTCAAGAAAACATTCCACCAGGAAAAAAAAAACATCAAAAAGTTAAGCTCACTAGAGCAGAGGGCAGTTTTCTTAGCAATAGCTCATATTTAGAACAGAGTTCTCTAGAAGCGATGCGTGTAACGATTGTCTTCGAAGGAAAACTCAGATCTGGCTTCCTTAAATTTATTTCCCTATAGCTGGAAGAAAGAAACAGAACTAACAGAAAAGACAAAGCTTATATAGGTACAATGGAAAAAGTAATCCCTGCATTGCCTGTAAGAGCAAACAAGACCATGTACTCCATCTCTGCTCAAAGGAGGGATGTTCAGCTGTTACGGCGGCGATGAAAGTTCAGCAAATACCTGAACAGCACAGGCAGCTGTACTGTACTTGGCACCTGGCCTTCTCTGGGAGAAACAGAAAGCACTTATCTTCTTTCTGCCAAATATTTGGCAAATCATAAATTCTCACTTGCTTCTGGAAGACCAAGGCAGTTGAGAGCATAAGAGAAAAGCCATTTATCGTTAGTAACCTACAGGAGATCTTCAAGCAGAAATGTGTAGACTTCACCACACAGGCGGTATGGTATTAAGAACAAAATTAACCAAAAAAGTCCAAACTGGAATGAAGATTCTAGTCCTTAAGGAATTTTTGTTCTCATGAATTTATTCATTTTATTCATTTACATTAGAGCCTGCATTTGATTTCTCTGTCCACATCTCTCCTACCATAACAGCACATTTCCAAACATTTTTCACATAATGCTATTAGAATTACAAATGCAACACTGAGGTTTGTATTTTTTTCGTCTTTTAAAAGATCCACTATAACTGCAGGTAAGTTCAGAGAATAATTTAAAGAAAATCTGGAATTGGCTGTTCTTGCCAAAGGAACATGCCTTTGTTTTGTAACAGTATTATCCACCTGTCAAAGTCCGATAAATTTTCAATGGACTCTTCCTTGGAGAGAAGTAACAGCTTTCTTATAAAATTAGAAAGGTTGACTAGGCAGATGTGAGAAAAATGATGGATGTATGAAGGAACAGAAAGCATTGTCTCCTTTTTCAGGAGGCATCATATTATGCAAATAATTATGCAAACTGAGAATCCAGTGGTAAAATACATGCTGACACATTAGGTAAGCACATAGATAAGAACAAGAAGAAACTTCTAAACAACATCAAAATTAAAGCCAGAAGTTACATCCTCGCAATTCTCAAAAGAAATTTAAACATCTTGAGAAATTCAGAAGGTGCTTTCTACATTTTTACATCCACATTATCTAATAATTTTTTGCTTGATGAGTAACACTGCAGCTTAATGTGACAACTGCAATTAAAAATAAATATCGTCTTATATAATTCATCACCCACAGAAATTTAGCAGAAAGTAGGCTTCCCTTCAGATGCAGCCACCAAAGAGGAAAAAAAAACCAGATGGTTATTTTTGCCTTACTTTTTTTTCAAAGACTTTTTTCAGGTACAAAGGATCTCAATGCAGCTTAGGTGCTTGAGTACTACTGCGATGAACTCGACACAAACATTTCAACAGGATCAGTGGGTTTCAGCTGGTTTCGGTTTAATGCTCGTCGTGTCATACTAGCACTAAATACTAACACTACCTGAAAAGGTGGCATTTCTAATACTTTCATTGTGGACAGTAAACAAATACCGCACTATCTTACATGGCTTCTCTTATGAGCTTGGCATTAGTACTGGTCATCTAGGAAACCATTCTTAATACATAAAAAGGATCCTTTACAGTAACGGAATATACTGGCCCAAAAATGAGTGGGCTGAAGTAAGATTACAATAGATTTTTGTTGACATCGTCTTCAAACCAACTATTTAAAGATTTCTGGCAACATAATAAAGCAGACTGAAATAATCCATTTTGCTACTATCACTGCCTAACAAACTGTATTATAATTATTTTATGCTGGGGAAAAAAAAAAGCTTATATTTATAGAGGTAATCTTGATTTCAGCTCCCAGAGCAGCCACAATAACAGGCACTTTTCACCTCAACACAGCCTGGTAAACTTAATCATATGTTCACTGTACACGTGCACACAAAGAACAAGGTGTTATCTCAACTAGATATAAAGCAGTAAAAACCCCAGTGCCGTATCTCCAGTGGAATTTTACACTGAGATAGCCATCCTAACACTGAGACTAAAACAATAAAACTTTTATATAATGCCTACGTATGGCAAGTCACTTAAGACTTAGAAAAGTGGTTTTAGTGCTCTAGAAGCATTGCGGTGTCAGAGGAACTTATGCTTGTCCTATTTTGCTTTGTACTGATAGGTTGGTATCAGGAAACAGGTGCTTGAGGTGTTAGCCCTGCTGCATACCTCGTGAGCACTATACATAGTGCCAGGTGCATCTTGGTGTTGCTTTCCCCACAGTGTCACTACTCTTGTTTCAGTTTGCTAGGGAAAGTAGATTCTCTGGTCTTAATTTCTCTCTCATTTAATGCAATTTTCCAAAACCAACCTAGGAATCACTGAAATAGGGACAGTGGACAGAGAACCTGAGCTAATCCCCCAGGCACGAGGAGCAGAAGCGCACCACTGCGCTAGGATGCTGTGAATGGAAGTGCAGTTGGAGGGCAGACAGCACAAACGAACCAAGCTGGCTGAAAGGCAGACAGGAAGCAAAACAGTTTGGGAAATGCTGCCTTATTTACAAACACTCCCACTAAGTGATGAGATATTCACGGGCAAGCAAGGGAAAACAGCAATCCTTACCATAATATTAAGTGACTGGGCTGCCTTTTTTTTTTTTAATTTTATCTCGCATATCATACAAGCATCTGATGAAGCCCCCCAAAAAGTATAGCTGCCATCCTTTTGCTCTGTAAAAATCTTTGTACAGCATCCAGAGCAGCAGGACTCCTTTTCATGGACCGAGTCCAAAAGCACAGTGATAAAACTAATTAAAAATGATACTTTTTCAAAAGAGCCATCAGAAGTACTCTTATCAGAGACAGCAATTCCAACTATGGAAATCACTTAATATCAAAGCTTTCAGAATAAACCTCCAAACCATTTCATAATTCCTGATATATTGCATCAATTTTTTCGATATACCACATTATTTTTTTCAAAACACACATTTGTTTTTTAACAGCCTCCTTCCTGTACATAAAATTCAACTTCTTATATAAAAACAGTCGAATGAGAAGGATGAAGATGTCCTAACACCCTGTCCAAGTTATTTCTTATGGGAGTGGGAGGGAGAAAAAAGAAAGGGAAGATCTTCCCATCAGTTTCATCAGCATTAGAACAATTGACACAGAGGGACTCTACCCATGGACTACAGGGATTTCTTTTCACATAACCCACCTGACTGCAACATCTACAACGCATGTCTCTACCACCACTTTCATATTTAAGTATTTGTTTTCTGAATCTCAATTCTCAGAGGAAGGAAAAAAAGGAATAAAAGGCCATAAGGAGGCAAATAAAATGATACAAATATGATCTAAACACAAAATATCTTTGAAGATCAGACAAAACAATCACACCATCAGAACTTAACCCCCAAGAGACTGATGGAACACAGACATGCACGGAGCGTGATCTGCACCAACTCATCTTCAATACACAGCGATTCACTATACCATTTTTTAAGGCAGTGTAACGTATTACATCATTACCAGAAAACAACAGATAAGGAAAACATCAGCCACATCAGCTTACTATCTAAATCCCTCCACTGACCCCCTTTCCATCAGCTGCCTCGACACCAAGAGTTTTTTCAGCTTCTGAGGTCCTACAGAACTGCTTCTCCCTGCGTTTCTCACCCCAACCTCACTTACCATTCGTCCATTTTTCCCGCAGCAGTCTAAATTTGCTTCTAGGTGGTTCCTTACACAGGGAACTCTTTCTGAGCTGGTCCCCAAGGTCACTATTTTCTGTGCATTCAAATCCTTCCTGCAGGCCCACTCCTACAGTGATACCTACAAAAAATCAGTTATCTAATAACTGCTAGACAGAAACTAAATGGGGATGCTCAGTATCTTAAAAAAAAACATCATCAAAACTTCAAATTATTATAGCAATTATCACCTTTGAGTTTGCTCACAAGATGTCTATGACTATGCCCCCCCCCCCCCCAAACACAGTTTATCTTTGTCTTTGAAAGCGGAAAACAATCAAAACAGTAACAATGCCATTGTCATGTACTTCGATACCCAGCACGTGGTAGGTACTACCAGAAACAAATAAGTACCCATACTCCCAAGGGATCTGTAATTTCTGTGCAATATTTGGACTTGAATGTTTTCTCACCCAACAAAGAAACCCCCCAAAGTATATAAATACAGAAAAATCAGTTTCAAGCACAATAGCATGTTTTATTTTTTCCTGGAAATTTCACATGCTGAAACTGCCCCCTTATATATCCCAAATAACTTCGGGGATGTAAAAGTTTTTTCTCCTCTTTTCATCAACCCCTCCAATAAGTTTTCCATTTCTTCCCCATTTCCACATGAAACACAGAAGTGAGAGAAAATCCATGCCTATCATTTCCCAATTTCTGCTGTTGATATATGAAACGAGGCAATTAAGTGAATTCACCAATTTTCATTTACTCCCATGCATCTCCTAACTTGTTATTGTTTTTAAGTCTTCAATTCTCAATCGTTTAACAGTCTCCAGCTGTCCCAAATGTCTTGTCAATTCTCAGACTTGCTTCCAATGTCTTAAAAAAAATATTTAGAGCAAAACAAAAATTGTATCTTCTATCAGCTCCTGGAAAAGGCATCAGGAATATTAAAACATGAGGCATCTCTCTAATAAGAAAACAGAGGTATATGACAACTAAAGAGCATCACTTGCTAAAAGGACAAGCAGGCCTGGAGAAGGAATTCTCAACCCTCTCTCCTGACTGCAATACCTGTTTTCTGTACTCAAGCAAAGAAGAAACAAACCCAGGGAAAAAGTGACTAGCACATGGCACACCACCAATATATTTACATTAAAAAGTTTGAGATACCTGTTTCTAAATATTTCAAGCTGTAAGTACTCAAACACTACCAGAGATGATAAAAAAATCCGTATTTAGAATAATCCTGACCATTGTTTCATTGCGTTAAGAAGCGTAATCCAACAGATTACCTTTAATATCTATTTTGCTGAATGGCTTATCTTCCCATTTTCTCTATATCCACTATTTCATTTAGTTTGAAGAAGAATGGGCTGGTAGAGACTTAAACACCTTTAAAAAAAACAAACAGAATACAAATGTATGGCTCTTCCCACCCCAAGCCTAGCCTATTTATGGATTTACCAAAACCTAAGCCCTAATTCTCACTAAGCTAACTGCCAAGTGATTGCATACAGAGCTGCTACAGCGGCCGTCAATACCCACTGCTGCTCTGACTGGCCTTCTAACACACAGCTTGCGGGCTGTGAAAACAGCAATCATGCTTTTATTAGGCTAACCCAACGCAACCCAAGCCTTCATCGTCCTCCTTTCCACCTCCTCACGGACAAAGCCTACGCGCAGACAGGTTTCCTCAGCAGCTGTGGAGAAACAGAGCAGTACTGCGGGTATGTTAAGGAAATAGGGGCCTGGTTTAAACGCCTTTTTCCTAGAGGAAGGCTTTTTGGGAGAGAACAAGACTCAGAAGCCTGGGAAGGAGAGGCAGCGGCAGCACTGTGCTCGTGGCCAGCTCCTGCGTGCTCCTCAGTGGACAGCAGCACCGGAGCCCGCTGCGGCAGAGCTGAGCACGCCTGCAGCACTCAGCCCATCGGCCCTCCTCCGGGGCTGTGCTCAGACAAGTCAGGCACCAGGCTAAAGAGTCAGCACTCACGGTTACTGCCGTGTATCGTGTGCTTCACAGCACAGAAAGCACTGCAGCAAGCAGCGAACGCTTCTATCAGTGCAATACAGCTTTTGTGAGGCCCGTGTGCAGAAGAGTATTACATTTGTATTTATTCACTTTAGAGTAATTTCACAACTGCAGTTGTCTGTACAGCTTTAACTTGTCCAGCTTGTGTACAGACATGATAGATTTTAGTAACAGCGACAATTTTCTTTAGACCCTCCCTCGCATGGCACCAAGTGCTCTGGGAACCAGCCATCGGCAGGCAGTAACACAGGCTGGCAACCTGCTCGTTACACAAGGTGTAAAGCTTCAAACGGAACAGAGAGCAGACACAGGAGGAGAAATTTCTCATGCCTCTTACCTATCCTTTCCTGAGCTGCTCCTTAAAACCCTGTCCGTCATATCCTTCCCCCTAAATGCCAAGGAATGGTAATTTCCCCCTTGTCCACTCCTACAGTCCTCTCAGGTTAGATACCACTGCTACTCTGCCCGGTACCTGGGCTGACACTCAGGACTTGTGGCTATCAGAAGACCACTGTGCGTAGGTTTTGGCCACTAACAAATCTCGAGGAAACTTTTTCTGATATTTTCTCCTTCCTTTTTTGGTTAGAGGTCCTATGTGAAAAGGACTTCTTTTTAAAATCAAACTTTGGTCAGGCAGTTAGCAGCTGTGCTTCTTATTTTGCAGACAGGCAGCTGGACACCTTGCACCCAGGAGGCCGAGCACTCACAGCACCAAAAGAGCAGGAACAGTGCTTTGAGCACATGTGCTTCAAATACAAAGTGCTTTAGGGGCAGGGGTGCTACCTTCTGAAAGTGGATGGAGTTCATCAGCATGGTCAGTCTCATTCCCTGAGAACATAAAAAGCCACAGCAGTCAGGCCAAAGACACATTTAGCCTTCTGCATCACCTCTGAGGCTGGACAATGGTGGGCATGTAGACAAAAGCATAAACTCGAGGTGAGGATGACGCAGAGGTTCCCTGAAGGCTCTCAACTATACATGGTAGAAAATGAGTTTGACTCAGAAATGATTTTTTTTTCACATTTAATAGTCTAAGGAAGAGTTTTTTTCCAATAATATCTGATGACTTTTTGAACCCCTGTCAGATGTTAGTATCTAAACCATCTCTGGCACAGAACAGTTTAACCACACGCCATGTGAAGAAATCTCTGTTGGTTAGCTCTGGACATGTCACCTGCTTGTTTCACTTGATACCCTTGTACTGGAACACTTCTGCCCTGGAATATTTCTTGCATTTTTGCTGTACTTCTCCTTATCAATCAATGTTCCCATCACCTGTGTTCTGAAAACAAGTCAGTATTTGGGGAGTCTTTGCGATTACTACAGAAAAACCTATAAGCAAATTAATAATCCTGTACTCAAAGCAGGATTAGAGTAACACGCATGTTAGAATGAGGCGCTGACCCACTTTTAACAATAAATAGGACTGCACAGTTAATTACTCAATGAGCATTATCTGCTCCATGCACTGAATGATGCTGGGGTCCGGTGAGGAAGAAGGGAGAGAAGGCAGTACACGCAGGTGCCTAACTGGAGGCCACCCTGATACTTCTGCATTAGGGAAGACGGGCAGTGAGACTGCACAGGAAGGATACCTTTTGGCACTTCCTAATTCCACATTCTTTAACCCAGAACTTTACTGTTTAATAGAAGTTGATATATAGCTTTCTACATCCGCAAAAATACAGCTTTCATTGCATCCACTTGGAAATTGTAATAGTAACACCGTGGGCCACCAGCAAAATGAGAATTTCAGAGATGAACTTGTCAGTAGCTATACTGGTCAGCTCCAGATTTTGAGCAAGTATCTTCCTTATTTCTTTCACAAATGCATACTGACGCAAGGAAGCTTAGAAGCAAGACTGGGCCCACTCTAAGGCTCTTCATTTAGAATTTGTCTCTCCTTCCTTTCCTTACTCTTTTTTCCCAGGTAGACTCCTTGATATAAGACCCTCCCCCCTACTAGTCCAAGCCTTTGCCTCCTGTAACTTCAAGCGAGGTGCCTTTCCCTGCAGGGAATCACTGATAACTCTGCAGGGAGTTTGCCCATTCTTGGTGCCCTCACAACAGGGGCAACTGCTGAGAGCTCCATGCAGTTTTAAACCTCTGACGGGCTGATACATACTCAAACACGTGGTTTCCAAATAGTTTAACTGCTCAGCAATATCAACTGTTGAGCACACAAACTCTGAGTTTTTTTCTTAGGTTTAGGACTTGAGCAACTTTTAGAGTTCTTTCTTATGAGAACAAATGAAGAAAATCCCTCATATAGAAGCTTTTATCCCCAGGTCAGCTTATAAACCCTCTCCACAAGCCTGGATACACTAGCTTAGCAGATTTTAACTATTTACTTTTACATTTTTATTCACCTACACATCTCAAGCCTAATTCTGTTCAAAAAAAAAAAAACAAGCAGAGATCAAATGATAGCTGCTGAGTGTTTCCCATCTACCCGTAAAAAAAAAAAAGCAGCATAGACTTCACTTTGAACAACAGAAGTTTGATAAAACAATCAAAAATCGTATCTTTTAACAGAAAGCATTAAGCAATTCTATGTTTTAGGGTTCTCCTGGAAGAGTAGACATGACAGTGTTGTACTAATACAAGGTACTGTCCAGCTACCAACTACACGGACAATATCGCTCAATGGCACGAGCTCACTACACCTGGTGAAAAAGCAGTTACAAGTACCTGAAACGTATCGAGCGCTGAGAGCTATACACAGGATGTTCAACATGGTTGCATCTTAATTTCAGCAAAAGCACGGTTGTGGCCATTTAGCTGTTGAGTCACTTAATGTAAACAAATACCAGGTTTATGACAGAAATCAATAATGCAACCAAGCTTAATGTATTCATTTAGAGCATGACATTTCTGAAGAAGCTTTAATAGCTTGCTGGACTTTGTTGTTTCAAGTGCTGCTGCTGCTTTCACTACAAACCGAACTGTTCTTAAAACCAGCTTGCTACAATCAGCATCTATTCAGCCACCACGAAACTGACCAGCAACTGCCCTGCAATGCACACAGGAACCCTGAACCCCTACCAGGTGAGAGCAAGCAGGGAATGAAGGCAGGAAAAAGTCAGAAACAATGTACAAGCAATTTCTCCTTGCAGCAGCGGATGGCTTGCACACATCTAAATTGTTACAGCTTTAGGATTTACAAAGTGACACGCGCCTGCGATGTAACAATATTTCAAGGGGAAGAAGGCTCAAAACTTCCAACAGCTGAGACCCAACTCCGGTCGCCTGGAGGAGCACACCAGGCAGCAGCTGCCCCTGCGCTACCACCCTCACAAGAGCGGTTCCCCAGCTGGGGGGGGCTCCCCAAAGGCACCCCAAACCTAGCACCAGGGGCAGCCAATGCCCAGGAGCCCCCCAGGAGGGGGACAGGAGGGCATCCCCTCTCCAGCATCCCGTTTGCAAGGGGGGCTCCTGCCCTTTCTCCCCACACCCGTCCCCTCTCCCCGTCGGTCTGCCCCTGGCCGACGGGGCTAAGATGGAGGCACCGCATCCGGGTGGGGGGGGAGGAGGGGGGGGGCTGGGGGAACCCCCAAAAAACGCCCCCGGGGATGCAGACAGGCGGCCGGGGAGGCCCGGGGGAGGGCAGGGAGAGGCCCCGCCGCCACCATGGCTGTTATTTGTTTCCGGTAGCACCACAGCACGCTCGGGAGCCGCTTCCCCGGCAGGACCGGGGCGCCCCCCATCTCCCACCCACTCCCCACAGCCCCGGGGCCACCCCCGGCCCCACTCACTCGCCAGCCGCGGGCCGTCCAGCCCCCCGCCGCCGCTTCCTCCTCCTCCTCCTCCTCCTCCGCCGCCGCCGCCTCCCGCCCCCAGCTCGGCTTTCTTAGGCCCCACCGCCGCCGCCGCCGGGCCCGGGCTGGCCCCGTGAGGCGAGTAACCGGGCCCGGCGGTGGCCGCCGGGGGGATGCCGAGGGGGAGCCCGCCGAGGGGAGCGGCGGCGGCGCCGGGCTCCTCATGCAGGAACTGGCACTCCTCGCCGTAGAAGCAGGTCTTGTCCTTGGCGTAGTAGCGGCAGAACTTGAGCTTCACGGCCCCGCTGCTGGCGCTGCTGCTAACGCCGCCGGTCCCCGCCCCGCCGGCCGCCACCGGCCCCACCACCGGCGAGGGCGAGGAGCAGGGCAGGCCGCTGCTGTTCATGGCACCCGCCCCGCCGCCGGGGTCGGCACCATGGGGAAGGAGGGAGGGAGGGACGGGGCGGGGAGCGGGAAGGGGCGCGGGGACCGCCGTCACCCCGGGCTGCGGCTCCGAGGGAGGGAGGGAGAAGGAGGAGGGGGGGGGGAGGAGGAGGGTGAGGGGGCGGGGGGGAGCCTCCGCTCCTCTCAGCGCGGCCGGGGGCGGCGGCGGCGGCGGCTCCTCGGCGCTCCCGGGGTTGTTTATGCCATTTTCCTCTTCCTCAGCGGCCGCCCGGGCGCGCCTGCGCCGGCGCGGGGCATGCCGGGTAGCGCCGGGCCGTGCCGAGCCGGGCCGGGGCAGGGGGCGTGAGGGGGAACCGGGGGGGAACCGGCGGGGAGCGGCCGCCGCGGGGACACCCCGCCGGGACACCCCGCCGGGCGGGCTGTGAGGGTGCGGGGCCGGCTCCCCCACCACAACGCGTTCGTTGCTCGCCTTGAGCGAGAAACGCGGCTGTTCCCCCTCAAAACGGCACCGAACTCCCATCCCTGGCTGCCCCGCGCGTCTGAGGGACCCTCCTCGGGCACAGGAGGGCTCGCCACCTCCGACGGGGTGCTCCAAGTGTTTCCCCGTGAGCGAGGAGGGTTTGCTGTGGGAGTCCTCCGTGACTCATCGCCACAGCGGCTCCAGGTTCTCTGAAATGTTCCTCAGAGTGCTGGCATCGCTCGCGGTGCAATCACCGAAGTGGTATATATATAGTGGGGGAAGCATATTTTAACGCGCGCTTGACAGTAGTTTGGTAAGAAAAGTGCTTGGTGTGGAACTAAGATCGCTTTTTTGTCTTTTGTTGTATCCTCTCTTAAAATAAAAAACAGTCTGCCTCCAAAGTGGTTTGAGAGTTTGTGTGAAAAAAATAAATAAAAGAATAATAAGTGAGCTTTTAAATGTCATGCTGAAACCTTTCTTCCTCAGATGAAGTCTTCGAGAAGTAGTGGTGCCTTAAGCTGAAATCTCAAGTTCTTGCAGTCAGGAGGGCACCTTCTCCAAGCTTACAAGCCAGCTGAGAAAAAAAAGCTGCTGCTTTGTAGAAAGAAGATTTGACAGAAAACTGGAGCAGAGCGAGGTGACAAGAGTTAACCTCCAATGCTAGCCTGGCATCCCAAGAAAACAATATGAAGGGCCTTATATTTCTGTTGTTCCCTAAAAATTTTCAGCCTTTTGCTTCCTTCAACTGTATATGGCAAAGGTGCTACAGATACAATGTTCCTATAAGTTTAGAAAAGTAGCAACAGGGAGGGAAGGCCCTGTTAGATTATCTATTACAATGTCTCAGAAGGAGCTCCGATACAAACCACAGCGGGTTCCACAGTGAAGAGAGCCCTCCTAAAGGCTTCAACCATGAGAAATGTTTCAGTCAGAACATACACCGTCGTAGATAACCAAAAGCAGTTTGCTTTAGTACACAAATCAGAGGCAGTCCCAGCAGCTTTTGCTGAGTGCTCACAGCAGTGCTTAGCTGTGTATCACTCAGACCACTGTCATTAGCGTTATTCCTCTGAGGGGTGAAGCCAAGGACTTGGTTGCACAGGGGGGCATTGCAGCTATGGGTGACACGTCCCTCAGCTCTTGCCGTGGCGAAAGGCAGGGCTGAAAGTGCATTAGTGCATTGCTTTCTCTCCCTTTATCCTGATCATCCATTCCCTGGGAAGGTACTAGAGAAGGGTAGAGTTCTCAGGCAGTTGAGGCTTTTGTGGGTTAGGGGTTTCGTAGAGGGGAATGGGAAGCAGAAAGTGATATGCTGAGGTAACGCCAGGTGTGGGGAGCGAGAGGAACCCAATATCACCTGCAGCTGAAGTCCTATTCTCAGCAGTCTCTTTATCACACCTCATTCCAAGAATGATGTCCCCTGAAAAAAGCCCCTTCCCTCCAGAAAGATCAGACTGAGGGGCCAAGTTATAGATGCACATGAGGAGGCTGGAAGGGGTGCTTGAAAGATGTTAATATAGGGAGAAGAAAAATATCAGCTTTCACCCAGAGCTTTCCCAAGACCCGTGGATCTTTTATCCAGAGCTTTAGTACTGTGGATTTAATGGTATCAAGTTATCTTACAAGAGATTTCATGATACACATAGGGAAATACCTTTTCTGGGTAAACTGGTTGAGCACGAAATAAATTCTTCCAAGCAAAGACTTCAATTGTGTAGCCGCTCCCATCACTGAAGTGTATTCTAACCTGTGTTTTCAACCTTGTGAATCTGCTTTTCCCACAGCTCTTTTGCTGATCCATGCATATGTCTAATACTGCATATACACGGTAAGGTTAGGAACAAATGGGCTTGTGTATACACGACCCACATTTTTCTGTCTGCAAGCTGTGGTTGAGGCTGGAAACATTCACCGTGGATGCAGGAAGAGTTAAAACAGTGGACTGGGCAGTGGCACATGATTCTGCCAGCGAGGGTGCACAGGTAGCAATGAGATACGTGGTACAGAGCAATGGGTGTCTGGGTTCTCCTCCCCCCACGTCGGTGGAAGTGAGCATCAAATTCCTACCAAACATGAAATCAGCTTGGAAGTGTCCTTTGTCTTTTCTTGGCCAGCAGAGCAGAGCCAATAACGGGAAGAGGCTGCAGATGGCGTGAGCCTCTTTTTCTGGCCCTGGCAAGCTCTCACCTCTCCTGTCTCTTCGTTTCTGGTAAGGCCTTGACCTGAAGGCTGACCTGCAACTATTGAGTGTCCACGTGGGACCCTGACACTTTCTCATTAACTGTAACTATGTGTTCTCCTCCAGAATTTTATTTCCATTGCCTATTCCTGCTGGCCAGCCAGAATGCCACGGGAGTCCCATCAGCCATTCGGTGTCTTTGAACCTGCTCCACTGCCATGTGCAGTCCACAGAGATTTACTGGGCATTCCTGCAGAATAGTGACTGATGATGTTACCATTTTTTTTTGGCAAAACAAGTCCCCTGTTTATTGAAGCTGGCACCTCTACAGGGAACACTGCAGCTCCTCTCTTGGGCACACACACAGATTTACCTTTCACAAGATCCAGGGAGAAAGAAAAGGAGGAACAGACAGATGCCCCTGGGTCTCGTCCCAGTTTGTAGTCAAGTCATAAATGTGGTGTGCTTTTTGACCCAGAAAGGGGGAAATACTCTTGTATGCACGCATATAGACATAACCAAGTGACAGAGCTGTTGTGAGAGAACAAAACATGAGATTAAAAAAAGAAAGGGGGGGGGGGGGGGGGGAGGAGGAGGAATCTTTGAGAAGGAAAGCCTTGCCAAGAGATCTTTTCCCCAGCCAAAGCAGGTTGCAAGTGCCAAATAGCTCTCCCCTAACATTAGATTCAGTGTTGAGAAAGCTGCGTCTGCTATTGAGAGTGACAGTTTCTCTTTGTGTTGACCCAAAATTGACATGTTCAGTAAATCATGTGGAAACAGATCCTGAAGTGCATGCTAAGCATCAAATAATACAAATGAATAACAATACCTTTCGAGTGATGGTGTTATACTAGCTCTTTTTCTTTTTTTTTTTTTTTTTTTTTTTACAGCATAGGCGAGACAAGTTTTGTAGGTAGGAAGCTTGTTAAACCGCCAGGTAGTTGGGAAAAGCACTGTTTTCTTTTCAGCAGTACCAGCTGGTATGTTAGTAGATATTATCTCTACTTAAAAAAACTGTCTTTCCTTAATGTTATTGAAACAGATCAAGGGAAATATATTTTTTATATGTTTTTGCATAATCTGACTTTAACCTTTATAGTCTAACATAGTATATAAATAGGGAAAAAAAAATGTTAGCAAGTTTTATGAAAATATAAGCATGATCAGAGTCCACCGTAATATTAGACAAGAATTTAACATTTGTTAATTTATTTTTTGAAGGAAGAGCAATGAAGCCTGATAGCTCAGGATATAAACCAAGTGGTGTCTGAATTCTAGGGGAAATTGCCACTCTTGAGATTATTCCACAAAATGAGATTTTTTTTAATCTCCCTTTGAAGTGTTTGAGACTAAATAATAGGGCGGCCAGGATATTGGACTGAGTAATGAGTGGGCCAACCTGCTGTGACAGTTCCTACGGGTCCTTGACAAGGGAGTTGCCTTTGCTAGCAGTACGTGGAAGAAACCAAATGTTGCTGCTAGCCAGATTCCCATTCACATGCAAAAACAAATTCATGCCAACTCAGTGAAGTTTTGAATTCAAATCAAGTAGCAAGTCAGGAGCTGACCCTGAAGTGCTCCTGCTAACACCTACGTTAATAATGTATGCCAACACCTAAGTTAATAATGTATGGGGGGAGGTCTAGCCTTGGGCTAGAGTTCATATTAGTACAAGCAATAAAACGTTAGCCTAGTTTCACGGTGCTGGTAACCAATTCATATGGTTTAGCTAGGGAGTTTTTTTTACCATGTGGCTACTCCCACCAGAGCTGGCTTTATCTAACCGTTGCAGTGAAGGCCATACCATAATGTGACATATCTTGGATAAAATCCTTGGTAACAGAAGCCACCATCCCATGAGGGGAAAAATAGAAACTTGCTGACTCAAAAGAATACTTAATGGTCATTTACACATGTATGAGATTTTTGAACCTCCTCTGCCAGTATCTTTAGGACTAAATTTATATACTGGATATTATACATTTATTTTGGCTACATTCAGTAGATATGAACTCTACTAGCTACTGACATCTTTTGCAGAAGGTTTTTAACTGAAAACAAGACATGTATATCAAGACTTCTGGTACCAGAACAGCCGCATCACCAGTGACAGGTTCTGTTAATTAAATGCAGGTTGTAATAAGTTCTGATCAAGAAAGTTAATGTCAGGTTATACTCGTTGAAACCATGAAAAGGCAAAATGTCTTTAATGAAATCCCACTAGCTTCCAGCGACGCATCAGATGGAAGAGAAAACAAAGCACTTTGCTCACTTGCAAATTTTAAAACAAAGGGCAGGCAATCACTGTTTTGGTACACATGTAGGTGTTCAGACAGGTCATTGCTGTGACACCTGACCCCACAAGAAGTCAGTGACTGGGGCAGATGTCTGGTAGTTTCAGAACAGAAGCACAACCTGTCTGCACCCTGGTTTCTTGAGGGCAAAACCTCTGTGTAGGTGTGCCATTGAAAGGGATGTACAAGAACATACAGGAAAGATGTGGGCTTTCTGGAGCGGGTCCAGTGAAGGGCCATGAAGATGGGGGTTTCCCATGAAGATTTGAGGTATCTGACAGATGAGAAGGAGGTGAAAGGGCCGGAATCACAACCTGGAGAAGAGAGGGCTCGGGGGGATTTTATCAACGTGTATAAATACCTGATGGGGGAGAGTAGTGAAGATGGAGACAAACGCTTTTCTGTGAGGCCCAGTGCCAGGACAAGAGGCAATGAACACAAACTGGAACACGGGAGGCTCCCTCTAAACATAAGGAAATGCTTCTGTGCTGTGCTGGTTGGTTGAATATTGGAATAGATTGCCTGAAGTTGTGAAGACTTCCTCCTTGGAGATGTTTAAATCTCAACTGGATGTGGCCTGGGGCAACTTGTTCTAGCTGACCCTGCTTTGGGCAGGGGTTGGACTAGATGATCTCTAGAAGTGTCTTCCAACCTTGTCTATGCTGCGGCTGTGTCCAAAAAAAAGGCCACCTGCAAGCCAAAGACATAGTAACACCTCTGAAAGCTCGGTCCCAGCATGGTATTTCCCTATTTGCAATGATTTCTCTAAGGCCTATAGAATCCTACGCTTCCTTTCCCTGTTTCTGAGGCCTTGCAAATATGTCCCTCCCTAGTTTGCAAATCACTTCAGCTCCTTCGTTTGCACTGCATCAAATTCAAACTTGTCTTCAGCACCCGAGTACAATGTTATTGCTTCAGTCTATTTCTGAGGCAGTCCTGTGAGAGACCAAGTGCTCACCTCCTCTAACAATGCTGGCCTCAGTGCCGTTTCCTCCATTTCTCCTATAGTTATCTTCAGGATGTCTTCTATGTCTTTTACATACAATATACCTGTCTAGCTCTGGTTCATCTACATTTTTATATAATTTTCCCTAATGCCAAAGAAGCTATTTACTAAGTATCAGTACCAAAAAAAATCCATTCAAGATATAATCTCTGGCAGGTCGCTAAGAGCATCTTACTGACATTGAGTTTATTTGCTTACATGCAAGCTCTTTTCAAGGGATTGTTTAGTTTTGTAGAATTTCAGAATGGGTTCTTAGTCCGTAACAAGAAAAAAATATAACAATTGAGGGAATAGCAGGGATGAAGCTGGGGGCGATGCACAAACTTAGCCCACAGAAAGGGATCCACTTTCTGTCAGGGGTACGCGATGCATGGCTGCAGCAGCCAGGAATATCTGCCTGCCCTTCTGAAGCACCTGGTCCTGCTACAAACCAGGGGATAGTAAATCTGGGCTAGTTGGGCTAGTTGGACCCTCTGTACACCACGAGCAAGAAGCAATGAGAAGGCAGATGCTGGAGTGCTGCGCGCTGGGCAAGGCCACCAAGGTCTGTGTCCCCAGAGGGTTGCCTCTGTGGGTGAACCTGGAGGCCTTTACTTTTATCCCCTCCACAAGTCGTCTGTGAAATGGCCTCAGAGCAGCTGTAGCTCTGTCTGCACCTTCCTGCGGGCAGCGCTAGTTCCCCCTTCCCTCTGGGGCTAAACACAGACCCACGCCGCAGCCGCGCTGCCCCACCGGGCCTGGTCCCCAAGCTGGGCAGCTGCTTCCCCTGCCTGGCAGAGGCACACAACAGGTCCTCTGCCGCCGGGGCTGGCTTCTCACCCGCTGCTGGAAATATCCCTCAGCCCAAGAGAGGCCCCTCTGCTCGCCTACACTCAGCCGTTTCCTTCAGGCTCAGGTCTGGGGCCCGGGCTTTTGAAGAAGTGGTTTCGTTGCGGGCAGTGACGTGCGCCCTGAAGACAGCCACCTGCACGGCCGCGTTTCACGCACTCGGGCTGAGGACGGCAGGGCATCGCCAGCCATGGCACTGTGCCCGCACGCTGCCCACCCCTCAGGGACCCCACTTTGGCTACCAGGTAAGGCCTCCTCAACCTGCTCCTCGGACCCTTTCCTTCCATTTCCCATTATCTCTATGCATCCCTTCACATCTTTCCTTTCTTTCACCTCTAGCTTCTTATCTGTTCATTTTCTCCTGCATCTTTCATTTTCCATCCTGCTTTTCTTCTCTTTTCTGGGTGTCCCCTTCTCTGTCCCGTCACCCTTGTGTCCCAGCCAGGCTGTTGCTCTAGTGCACCTGACACATTTCATGCACAAGGCAAAAAGTACCTAAAATACTCTTTTTTTCTTACTTTTCCTGATGTAAATGCATTAATACCAGCTTCACGTGATCACCTTAAACAATATATCTGCATTTTCCTAAGTAAATACTCTGTGAATGAGATATGTTGATAGAATGAAATTCAGCAGTGCATCTGTATCTTACCAGGTTTTGTTGTTGTTGAGCAATCTAAGCAGAAGAAAGCACAATATTAATATCTAGAAAGTTTATCTGTTTTGTCAGAGTGAAGTCATGCCAACATTTTAACTGTTAAAAGAAATGTTTTCTTCCATCTCAAACGCTTGCAACTACTTTTCTCTGGCTCTAAAATAAATGGCTTGCTCCTATCAGAAATGATCTTGCTGATTCAAAATCCAGGACCCAAACAACAAGAGAGTGGTTTTTTTTTTGTTGTTTTTCTGATCAACTCAGTTCTGATGCATGCCTGGGAAAGTCATTTTACAATCTGGGGTTCATTTTCAGCTCCATATACGGGAACAATAATATTTACTTCAAAGAGCAATTGTTTAGATATTATTCATTCATGGTTGAAAGTCTACCCGAGATAGAAGGCAAGGTGGAGTAAAAATGAAAATGAGTATTTCATGATCTCCTGCTTTGCATGATTGCTGATACTACTACTAAGCAAACCCTGTCAAGGACGGATTTTTGTGTTTTCGTCTTGACTGAGCTCTGCTAGTCTTGCAGGCTGCATAACAGGGTAAACAAAAGCGATTAGCATCTGGGATGTGATAGTGCCCGAAGGCGGCTGTGAAGAACAGACCTCAGCACGGCTGAGAGACAGCTCTGAGGAGGGAGCAAGAGCCAGAGGAGCACCGAGGTGCGAGGTGCGATTATCCTCCAGGAGGACTGCTGCTCGTTGGGTTGAGACACTACTTAGTCAATGAAGGTATGTAGGGAGGCAGTAATACTTCTTATAAGGCCAGCAGATACAGGGGAAAAAAAAATGAAAAAAAAATGCTTTAGGACGTGCAAGCTGGATGGGAGCTGAAAGTTCTGAGATGTAGCTGACAGCAGAAATCCTGAGAATTGCCAACTCCATGAATCTCTCTAGCAGATGACTCTTTAAAAGCAATGTTGATGGAAAACTGTTAAACGTTTAATGAATTATATGTCATTTCTTAAAGACGGGTGTGTTCCATGTAAAACTTCACGTATTGTCTCGAGGTAAGACCTAGTAATAAATTGGGCAGACTCACAGCCTGTATCTGTATGATGAACCCGAATCATCGGAAATTGCGACACTTAGGCAGAGAAAGGAAAGCCAAACTGTAGTAACTGCTAGAGAAAAATCTCACTGGCACATGCAGAATTAAGGCACCAGGTCTGTCTTTAAATTATAGGCTCAGAACTGCAAAAGCTGCAGGAAAGAAAAAGCATCTTGTCAGTGTTATTTGCTGGAATAAATGATACCCAGCAGCAAGGAATGTAATCCCAATAATTTTAGAAAACAATATATACAACACAATATGTATGTAAATACAGGTACGTGCATTAAAAGCATTACTTCAGTTCCTCACCTTCTTAACGTTTTCTGGTCATCCTAAGCAAGAGCTTGTGGCTAATGATAGCATGATCTAGCATACAATTAGCCTGGCAGTAGTGAATGAGGTGGGAGGGTGGATGGGGACTGGGAACTGAGGCAGTAATATAGTTTCATGTTTCTCAAGTTGGAGAATTGTGTGACAAACAGAAGCTTTGGGTGACCTTTCTCATCGGAGCAAGCTTTCCTTTAACTGCTCTCTCTCCTTTTTTTCGTGTTGTGCCCACTTCTGCTGAGAGCTGTTCATGGGATTGCTTTTGCAGTTCCAGGGCACCTGAGAGAAACGAAGCTCTGAGCTGCTGACTAAGATCTCAGCGCGGCTGACAAATGAGAGGAAATTTTATATGAGCAAGGGCTGCAAACTCAGGCCCTAACAAGCTCTGGATTAGCTTATGCTGGGTCTGATTGCACAAAAACTCTGGGAGTTTTATATGTTGAAAAACCCCTCACAAGACACACAGGTGTCTGTTACATCCCTATGGCAGAGAACCAGAAAAACACGAGATGAGCCAGAAGAGGCTGGGACCCAGCAGCTGGCAGGATGTGTCCATCTCCCAGCAATACACCCGTTGCTTTCCAGCACCCCAGCTGATGAGCACTGCAAAGCATGTCTGGGCACCGAGCCCCGCCGCCGGCAGAAAGGTGAAATCAATGAGCACCCCAGGGGGAATCAAGTTTGATCCTGACTGCAATCTTTTTCACGAAGCTTGCAGAAACCTCAGTGCAAGCCAGCTGTGAATGCTGGATGAGGCCAGTACGTGGTCTGTTTACTCAGGGAAACATAGTCATGCCCAGCAGAACATATTTTCATGGTCATCTCTCACCATGGATTTCATGGATCAGAGGTTAAGGCATCTCTTCGGAAGTGATGATTCCTGAAGGTGAAGGGATTGCTCAGGGTTATTTTCCACAAAATGCAACTTAAAACTATTGGTGTTTTATTTCTTTTGAGGTTTGGCCCCGTTTGCTTTTTCCCTCTCTTCCCCAGAAAATTCCTCAGCTTACCCGACTTTGCAGCTATCCAGTAGCTAGTCACTGCCCGGTGGCACATTGGTGGGTGCTGCTGTGACTGTGCTCAATGAAGCAGAGCTGTGGGCATCGTGTCCTTCTGCAGCATCCCCTTCTACAGCCCTTCCCGTCAGGGCCCCAGCATAATACAGCACAGAGCTGAATCCAAACTCCCCCTTGTCCTCTTGTTCTTGAGCTTCTGAAAATGCAACTTTCAAAAGCTTCATGGCATAAACTCCCTCACATGTAGGTTTCTGTGCTGTTAGACTGAGAAGCTATTTGGGGTCATCGAGCTGAGTTAGCTTTTCTGAAATTTTTCATAGAGACATTCATTGCAAAAGGCACAGGTGAAAAAATACAGCAAACATCAGTGGAAATGAGATTGGAAAGTAAAACATTTACAGAGTAAAAAAGTGGAAGAACAGGAACAGATGACCGATGAAGACAGAAAACAATTTCAGTTTTATATTGCAGCACTCAAAAAGCACAAGAATTGTTTAAACCCAATGTTTGTAGAACTTTAAAAGGAAAGTAGGGACCAGAAAATCCGTTCATAACCAACAAAGAACAGCATTTCTCAAATGGGGGAGAGGAGAGGGGAAATACCGTATTTCCCATATGGATTAACCCAATTCTTGTTGAGAGACACACATTTAAGAAGATGCTATATGAATCTGAACAGAAGTATGATGCCAAATGCTTCCTTAAGAAATCTGTAAACCTTGAAACACAGACAATACCCTAAAATTTGCTGGTGTGACTGAAGAGTAGCCTCTTCTTTTTTTCCTTCTGTGTTCCATGAGAAATAACATAACAAAACTAGACTGACATCTGGATAAATGTTGTGTGCTTATTTCCCACTCAGAGGATGAAACAGCTCCCTCATTTTTCTAGGATATTTCCTTTAAAACTGCTGAAAAACTGAGCAGTGTAAACATACAGAAAGGCTAGCTGGTGGCCTGGATATTTAGCTCCATTACTGTTGTAAAAGTAAGCTGTATTTACACCCTTTTCTGTAGTCTAGGCTTGATTGTGTAGATAGGGTTTCCAGTGGGTGAGATGCAAGAGCTGGTTTGAAAAGCACCTTATTGTTACCAGCAGTATGTTAGATTTTAGATCTGTACAGCCACTGGGGAACTGCAATTGTCTTTTAACCCTAACCTTGTAAGTAACGTATCACCAGTTGGTGATATAAATAACACCAACTGGTGTTTGTTTTGTTCATTTTTACCAAATTCGGTACCGAAAACCAATGACCATTTAAATCAAATTCCTTTGATTCATTTTTATCTTTTCTGGTTTTGTAGCAGAGCCATTTTCTCTAACTCTCTATCTTGCTGTCCTTCCTTCTCCCATCCTCACGTTAAGCTGTCTCTGTTCTGTCCCTCGCCCCTATCCAGGAAGAGAAGGACATCATACTGTAGTCAGTTGTGGAAGCTGTTGTTTTCATTCAAAAAGGGAAGTTTTACAATACTAGGATGACAAGTAGTGTAATTTCACTATTTGTAGTCTTGTTTTCACTTCTCTTTCGGGCAGATCCTTTTCTCCTTGTTGATGAGGTGCCGGGAATCTCATACCTCTACCTTTGGGTACTTAACTAAAGCAGCTCTTGCTTGCAGGAGGTTAATAATTCCATTAATGTCAGTAGAAGTGCTGTGGTGTGTCAGGTAATGAGTCTGGAGTGCTTAAACAGAGTAGGTTAAAAAGAGTTAAACAAAGCAAACTTACTTGTGCCATTAGATGAGATATGTCTGTTTGCTTTGCTTCAGGGCTGTCTATCCCGCTTTTTAATGGCATAAATATGTGCCATCCCCATGAACAAACATCCTGTAGAGGATATTCAAGAGCAAGGACAGCCCAATGCTACTTTCTGATTAATGGAGGACTTCTGTGGTGGCATTAATCTGGTTCGTCTTTACCTGCAGAATTATCCCTTTATTCACAGAGCCACAGAAGGGTTGAGGTTGGCAGGGCCACCTGGAGGCCCCTGGTGCCACCCCTGCCCAAGCAGGGACACCCAGAGCAGGCTGCCCAGGACCGCGTCCAGGCGGCTTTTGGAGATCCCCAAGGAGGAGACCCCACAGCCTCTCTGGGCAGCCTGTGCCAGGGCTCCGTCACCCGCCCAGCACAGAAGTGCTGCCTGGTGCTCAGAGGGAGCCTCCTGGGTGCCCGGCTGTGCCCATGGCCTCCTGTCCTGGCACTGGGCACCGCTGAGCAGAGCCTGGCTCCGTCCTCTCTGCACCCTCCCTTCAGGGATTTAAGGACACGGATGAGATCCCCCTGAGCCTCCTCTTCTCCAGGCTGAGCAGCCCCAGCTCTCCCAGCTGCAGTATGTGCACGTGTCTCTTGTACTGGGGTCCCAGAACTGGACGCAGCACTCCAGGTGAGGCCTCTGCTTCAGGGCTGAGCAGAGGATAAGGACCTTGACCTGCTGGCAACACCCCTAATGCAACCCCGAATATCGTTGTTCACCGTGCCTAGTGAGGCTGAAAGATCTGGGTGATGTGGGGGCCAAGGAGAAGCTCCCTTGAGAGGATGAAGGGTGTGGGTGAGAAGCAGAAAAAGAACCAGCCACAATATGGGCTCTTCCTCAGAAAGTGAGGTTGCCATGGTAGCTGAGGTTTGCTGCCCTTTTGGCCACTTTCCAGCCACTTCCCCAAAAGGGGTATCCTCAGCAGTCCCAGTTATTCTTTGTAAACTGGATCAGAAGTGGCAGAATGGCACAGACTGTGGGTAGGACAGCAGGGATTTCAACGGGTCCCGGGGACCTGTGGCTGTCCTTCAGGGTGGAGGGGCTGGCATTCACTCAGCTAGTCCCATGCAAAGCAGGCAAAATGAGTAACAGCAAAAAAAAAATAACAGGCCAGCTGTTGGAGCAGGGTCTTTATCTCCAGCTCACAGGGAAGGTAGACGGAAAGTTATCTTAGTGAAATGAAAGGCAAATAAGGGTTTGAATACAACCCTGCAGTTCTTCCTTGCCCAAGCCACAAAGCAGAAGAGGCAGGACAGAGAGGTAAAAGGGAGCCAGATGTCGTGCTAGATTCAGTCTCCAGCATTTGTTTCATGCTAAGGAGATAACTATTTTCAGATACAAACCACAATTTACCGACACAGACTGAGGACTCAAAAAAGTGATTTCAAAGCAAATCTATAAATTAAGAAGCTACATGATGCTAGTACCAGCTAGGAATCATGAAACAAGCCTGCAACAGCTATAGGGGTTAGGCTGTTCATAAATGTGCACAATCCCACAATAAAAGCAGCTTATTCCCAGAGGAACAGCAGGTTTCACGTACTCAGGAGGGCAAGTATGTGATTAGAAAATCTGAAACGTGATAGAAATATATGTCAAACTAGATTGTGATTCATTCTGGCTTAAATGAATGATGAAAAGACAAATCACAGAGCATGATTTGGATATCAGTCTGCAATAAAGTTAATGGCAGTAGTCAATAAAGTTGGATGTGTAATAATGTCGTGAAAAACATGACCCTGCTTTATGTCATCATTGTATTACTTTTACTACATAAGGCACCAAAGCAAATATATCTGTAAATAATCAGTAAAAAAGTGGGATTGGCTCTGCTGACTCCAGCTACCTGTTCTGTTAGAAAAGGTTTTCTCTGGCTTTCTGACAAAGAGGTGTAAAATACATCACCGGTGTGATATTTGATTTGAAATCTTCAGCCATCTGAATTATTCTTTGTTAAAATTTCTGCATAATTTATAAGCTGGCTGCAATGAGCCATATACAGAACTGCTACCTGTCCTCCTCTAAGAAGAAAGGTGGTAGCATTGAAAGACATAGTTTTATCCCAAAGGTGAAGTTGGCTGAGATCAGTACCAAAAATCTGTTAGGACATAGCAAGGCAGAGGAAAAATTCTTGGAAATTATGGCCAGAGAGAGAAGTGACTAGGTATAAAAGAATGGGGAAGAATAATTTTGTCTTCATTGCAGCTGTTTTCTTCTGGGACCTGAAAACGGGGAGCTGAGAAAAGTTAAGGTGGAAAATTAATTTTTGGACAAAATCTTTCTCTCTGCACTCTGCAGACACCAGTGGCGTCAGCTGGGCTTGGCAACGATGCTCCTGAGGAGGCAGCTTGAGCAAATTTCCTTTTTCTTCTTCGGATGTCGAGGATTTTTAGGTTCTCGTAGCGCTGCTTCGAGGGCTCCCCCTCGCGGTCATGCAGCCCCCAATTCCCTCATTTGCTCCTCTTCTGCCTGGCTTTTTAGTCCCTTCAGCAGCTTCATTGCTCTTCTCTGCACACACTCGAGCAACTCAACGTCCTTCTTGTATTGAGGGGCCCAAAGCTGAACACATCTCTGCTGCAGCTGGTAGTTGCTTAAGACGAAAGGCTTCGGCTTGCTGCCTTCCCTGGTCAGGAAGAAAATTTGGGAAGGTTGAGTCAGACTGTGGCTGGCTTCCCCAGTTTTTGGCAGGCTGCTTTAGTCATCCCCCATCCGAGCATAAATCTCCGAAGTAGTTCTATTAGGTCAACCATCTGGACACAGCGTCTTCGGTTGATATCTGGCCAGTAGAGTCAAGCCTTTATTCTCAGCAACATTACATGTGAGCCTGCTTTTTGACTTAGAATTATAAAATCATAGTCATCTAGGTTGGAAAACACCTTCAGGATTAACAAATCCAACCATTAACCTGACCCACCAATTCCCGTCACTAAACCACATCCCTGGGTGCCACATCCACACATCTCCTAAATACCTCCAGGGCCAGGGACCCCACCACCTCCTGGGAAGCCCATTCCAAGGCTTGGCCACCTCTGTGAAGAAATTCTTCTGGACGCCCAACCTAAACCTCTTCTCCAGACTAAACAACCCCAATTCCCTCAGTCACTCCTCTTATATCTTGCTTTCTAGTCCCTTCACCAGCTCCATTGCTCTTCTCTGCACACACTGAAGCAACTCAATGTCCTTCTTGTAGTGAGGAGCCCAAAACTGAACACAATATTCAAGTCCAGTCTCACCAGTGCTGTGTACAAGGAGACAGTCACTTGTACTGGCATTTCCCCATATATGTGCCTATCTTGATGAAATCCTGACTCAGTTTATGACAACTAGAGGTTTGTCTGACTTCGGTGAGAGCAAGATTTCTCCTACTGCATTTATTTTCGTATAACCTATAAAAAGATAATGAAGAAGAAAGCAGGCATAAACAAACATTGTTCGGGGCAGCAATTTTTTTCCATTCCAGTTTCAGTACAGTTTGGCAATGCACGGCATGATTGTGCATACTGCATATTTGATACTCCTTACCCAGTGCTTTCAGTCTCTGCAGCTCTTGCTTTGGACTTTGGGGAGGATGACTGCCTTGCAGCCCATAGCACCACTCTCTGCACAGGCCAGCTAGCAGCTGGAAAATCAAGATGGAAAATCAGAGCATTGCCGTTTTCCCAATATTTCTTTTCTTGATTCTGCTCCTGCTGGAAGACTCGTTCATGCTTTTATTTTCTATTAAGTCAAAGTAATATATTTCTCTAAGACCTGCACAAATTTAGGCCGCCCGTCTCATCTCATATAAATACTTCTAGCATATCACTCTTTTTTTTTTTTTTCTCGCTATACAGCAGTTGGAATCGTCTCAGTCCAAAATATCCTTTCTCAGCCTAAAAACCTTCCTGGATTCACACAGGATAAAGGCAGAGGGTAGAAGCAACAAGCTCTAGCAGTTAACGGGACAGGGAGTCCAGTTTTCTCCTGGGCATAGGCTGCTTTCCATCATCCTCCAGTGGGAGGGCTGGAAACCTGGCTTGCAGAGGTGTGTGTATGGGGGGGAATCAGCATGTTTGGTGGAGGTATCTTCAAGAGCTTTCTGATTTGTTTACCTTTATCCTCCTTTCAGCTCTGCACCTTGCTCTAAGCCCAACCATCTCAGGAGCTGAGGAAACAAACAAACAAACAAACAAAAGAAAATAAAATGAGAATAAAACAAAACGAAACAAAACCAAGACCCGAGGACATTAAATTTCCCAGTTCATCGGCAGAGATGTTATTTTGTGATTCACTGCTTATTTGCACTGTTAAAGGCTGGCTTTAGGGACTGGTGGGAATCAGACACATTTCACCCAGCCGGCTGTGAGCAGTCCTACTTCTGTTTTAATTTGTTTCTGTGCAGCGATGGGGCCGTCATTACTCTATCACTCCTTTAAGGCTAAATAGTGAGATTCCAAGCTGCAAACCCTGCAGAAAGGCTCATATGAAGCATTCCAGACAGATCATACTGTTGAGGCACTAGAAACTTTTCCATGCTGCTCCAGCTGGGAGCTGCCTGGGCTCTGCAGGCTCCTGAGTTGCTACAGAGCCATTGGGATAAGGCAGGAAAAAAATGTGGTCCTTCCTTGTCCTCCTGCCTTCAATTTCTGCATCCACTTTCCCCAGAAGAGTGTGAATTCTTGCCTTGTTTGCTTTCTGGAGGGGCAAGCGTGGCTCAAGGGAAGATGCGTCTACCCTGTCCCTCCCTCACAAGCTTCTGGGATGCAGAACTAAACAAGGAAGGCTCAGGAGGGTCTCCAATGAGTTTGACAGATGAAGTACAGTCCTGAAGAGAAGGAAAAAGGGAAGACCAGAGCTTGGGTCCTTAGGTGAGCTGAGTGTGGGCTCTAAAAACAGGTGGAGGGCTTCATTTTACCATTGCTCTGAGCAGGCACAGGGAGTGCTTGGGGAATGTCTCTGACCTGGGCTTCCCAATGGGCAGGAGGGAGAAAATATTCTACAATATTTGGGGACATACTTCTAAAGTGTGATGTATCAGCACTTTTGAAAGGTTTTCTGAATAGCTTGTTCTCTAAGTTTTGATACACAAAGGCAGAGTTTGCAAATACATGATATATCTGTGTATTTCATCTGCCTTTTAATAAAAAAGATGCAATCTTTCTACAGTTTTGCTGTATTTTATTTTTACTTTTATTAAAATGGTTATTCCTGGCAGAAAGATAGACAGGATTACGTTTGTTTCCTATTTCTGTTTTACAGTTCTTGTTATGACAGCAATAACTTTCACTTCTGCAATGAATCAAAATATATCTGAGATTACATGTGTATATATCAGCCAGAAGGATGAAGGTTCAAGAACACCAGAGTCATCAGTATCTTCTAAGGTAATCTAACGGAGAACAAGTTGCTTATAAAATATTCCTGTCCATTCCAGAAATACCTTCCCAGAAGCTTACAGCACCCTAACCCTTTAGTGTGTGGGGATGTCACAGTCAAAATAAAGAGAGTTAGGTCAATAAAAGAATAAAAGGCTACAGAGAGTTAAAGGAAAATACATATCACAATTCATACTTTTAAATTATAAATAGGTAAGTGCCATTTTTCTCTATAACCAAGTTGTTAAGTGCTGCCTTGAAGCTGTCTCTCATCAGCTTTCCTGAATATTACTAAAAATCAATTAAAAAAGCTACATGCCCTCATGGGACAAATGATCTGTGGGGATTGGCAAGGTCATGATATGAAGCAGTGGTCACATACAGCCACAGCTGAACACTAACACGTGTGCCTTGGCTGCTAGGACTGGTGGGGAAGCTGAACCCTCTCCCACCACCAAAGCCCATAAATCCTTACCTGGTCTAAACCTTGCCTGAGAGCCCAAAGCTAGATAAGGAATCAAATATGAAATCTTTTTCTTCTTTCCTGCCTCCAAGTTTTCTGCCTCCAAGTTTCTAAATGGCAGGAGGTCAATAAGAGATGGTGTGCTACTAAGTTATAAAGCAGCTGAGAACTACGATTAAAGTATTTCCTGAGGATTCTTGTTTCAAGACAGGCTTGTGAAATCTTTTTTATTCCTGGACAAATAAATCAATAATTCAGATAGGTGAGAAGCAGACTAACAAATTAAAGGTACTGAGACCTGTCCCCCAGACCTTGGGAGTGGTCTTTTAAATGTAAGAGCCTGGTGTAATCTCTCCCATCATAGCCAGATATGTGAAGATCTTCTGGCTTTCTCTGGTCTGGTAATCATATTTCAGTCATTTTAGGTGAAATCCCTTCTACTACAGGTGTGGTGCTTCATGCAACATTTCGTCAGCTTTCATGATCTTGACCATGTAAAGTACCTTCCCACTTTCCAACCACCAAATTCCTAATATGTCATTTCTATCTAGTACACCAGCCAAAGCTGTGTTGTCCTTGCATCTGAGGAGGCAGAATATGGCTGTTTTCTCTAGATACCTCTCAGATCAAGAAAAGGGAAAAAGAAGGAGCAAGGAATGAGCATAATCACACCATTTTCACCTCCCACTCACTGCCCAGGGTGCCTGGCCAAGCACAGTGTGGGGCAGAGGAGGCAGCAAACCCTGTCTTCTCATATACGTTGGATAAACTTCACCTGACACAATAATGGAGACATTTTAGAGCTACTTTTCAGATGGAGCTATTTACTCGCCACCTTTTGCTGCAGCTAAACTTAGAGACTCATTAATCCACCATCAGTTTGCTGAATGCATGTAGAACATTTTCTTTCTGGCTGCAGTTCTCCTTTGGATGTAGACAATGGCGAGGAAATGAAAGGTGTGAAGGCAACCAGCCCAAACCTTCTCTGCCCAGAAAAGCCCGCAAGGAGCTGAGGAGCAGTCTAGCCAGATTCTGCGACGACAAGCAGTGGAATGCTAAAGAAAAAAATATATATTTATCTAGCCCTGCCTTTGCACTGAGGTCTCAAACAGAAAGATGTTATTATAGTTCTTCTCTGTCTTCCTATGGTTCTACATGAAAGGAAGCAAAAATGAGAGCAAAGAATAACCTCTAAGGGAAATTATCATGTTTCTGGCTGAAGTTGTTCTGTGATGTCTGTCTAGAGAACAGAATGAACTAAAGCAACAGGAATCCTATCATGTTCCCTTGTGCAGTAGAATTCAACATATTTATGAATGTTTGACACTAGAAAAGAAAATGAAAGTAAGTTGAAGGTGTTACTGTTGTGTAATTTCTATTCACATTTGGCAATTAGGAGGCACTATTAATTTATAAAAGCTTTTTCCAGAAGAACACCCTTTTAAAATATTTGAATATGAAAAACCAAATAAAGCTAATTGCTACTAAATACATAACAATCTGTTCTCCCGCACGGCAGATTTCTAATATTTTGGAAGATCTCGGGTGCTATTTGAATTCTCAAGGAACAGAGAACATCTATGAACCAACTAAAAACGTGGAAGTCAATGTGTTTGAAGATATTGAATTAAGAGTGATAATGAACATTTCAGAGATCATTTCATGCATTTGGTTCTTTAAAGAGAGCCAAACTTGTAAACCTTCATTGGACTCGGAGAACCGGTAAGTCAAGGGATGTTCTGGATCAAAGAACATTTGAGGGATCGTTTCTTTCAGGATGCAAATGGAATATTTTCTGTGACTTTTCTTATGTATAATAATAATTTCATGTTATGCATTTTTTTAACCTTCTTAACTTTTTTAATCTTCTCATCTTTCTTACATGTTGTCACCAGTCAGCATGCTGCTGATTGTTGATGTAGACACAGCATATGTACTTAAGAATCTTAAACTCAGAATCATTAGAAATAAATTCAGTCTTTTAGTTTGTATAGCATCATGCATGGAGGTCTCTAGGAACTTTCTGACATTGATCAGTTTGAGGTTTGCACTGTTCATGTAAGGAAAAGGTTTTGATTTTATAGTTAAAGCAAATGAGGCATGGAGAGGTCTGTGATTTGTTATGGTCACAGAGCAGATCAGGAACAGTGCCAGCACCAGCTTCTTAATTCTTACAGCCAAACCGGGGGTGGAACCCGAGGCTGGGTTATTGCCTCCCATTACAGGACATGTGGGATGGGATTGTAGGTAAAGTGTTTTCCTGTGGACCTCCACAGCTGTCCTAAGCTCAGGAAGCTCATCCTTCCCAATGTTCAACGTTAGGCATGTGCTTGGGTACCTGTGGCTGTAAGGTCCTATGTGCGTCATGAAAACACTTCAGGTCGAAGGGTGCTGTGTAAATAATGAGCACCAGTATTTCTGAATAGTTTTTGCACACAAAGTACAGAACTAATGGAGCAGATGCTTTTATTGTGTCTGCTGCCTATTACCTTCCAGATAATAAATACAACTTTATTTTCTCTTTTATAGATATGTTACTTCTTTGGCTTTTTCCCAAATAAGAGAAACACAGGCTGGAAAATACACTCTCTCAGTCATAAGTAAAAACAGCAATTACACCATAATTGTTCCTGTTTTCATCCGCAGTAAGTATGGCTCAGATTAAAGGAGTCACTCCATCAGTAGTCCAAGGGGAGAGGCTCAAGTTCACCTAAAGCAGTGAGCTTCCACTTTCCTTCATGGGGTATCTCTCTTCCCCAAGCACTTCTTGTCGTCTGTTGAGCCCCATGCTGCGTGCCAGTTTTCTCCCGTGCTGCATTTCAAGAACCTTCCTAGATATTCACAGGACTTGGAGCTGTCTTCAGAGGCTGAAGTCAAAACCACAGACTGCGTTACCGCATGCGAGCCAGCTTTCACTAGTCAATAAAACATGCAAATGAACAAATAAAGATGTAAATGTGCACCAGCCCTCTTCTCCCCTTTGAGAGATTTCCTCCTGTGCCAGAAGGGACAGACCAAGAGTGGCTTTTGTGTACTCTCAAAGCTCGTGGGCTGGACTTGTTTGCTTGTGTCTTGACCTATTCATTCTCGGTGGCTTCAGGGTAAAACACAGTAGTGCTGCAGCTGCTCACACAGAGTTGCACGAGAAGCTGGCATTGCAGCTGCTGAGTCCAGCAAGTCATGGCAGAGCACATACACGAGGTCCAGCTTCTTGAAAGGCTCACAGTGGGAGCAGATTTGGGTGAATTCCCTCAAGGACCACACAGAGGACTTCCCTTGGGAAAAGGCAACCACTGCAACCAAGTTCAATTTTCCATTTCTAAGTAGGGCTGTCCAAGAAGTATTTTTTTAAGTGACCTATGTTGACATGATTTTTTAACAGAGGGAAAATAACATTATTTCATCTGTAAAGGGCCAAATTTATATATAAAATTTAAAATTTTTGAAGAAGAGTCAAAGAAAAAAAATCAATCCAAAGAGCTAAAAGTCTTGCAAAGTTGATAGGACCAAGCACTTCTAGAGATAGATTTAACAAGAAGCATTATTACTTGCCTTGTTTTTAAAAAACTGTGACTAATCAACACTTAATCAACATTTTTAACCCTTCTTTATTTGTTTTTGGAGTATTTCTTCTGATTGACTCTTTTCTCTCTCAAGTGTCAGAAGTGACACCTCCAGTTTCTCCTTATTTAATTTAAAGACCTATTGCATGTCCCAATTATAATTTTAACAGCTTCACTGAGGGGGCAGGCTATTAAATCTTTGATTAAAATTTACCTTCACTGCCATAGTAATAAGCTTTGGAGGTTAAAAAATGTTATTACTTGTGCAAGCAAGAGCAGCTCAAAACAGTCTCGATAAAGATCTTCTCCATATCAATTACTTGGGTTGCCTTCTCTGCTCCTGTGGATCTAATGTCATAATTACATCTCATAAAATCCTTCAGGCTAGTTGTGAACCCTTCAACTGAGATGTGAATCTCTATAGGTGAAAAAAAGCCTTCTAGGCCCAGCTTGTAAGATAGAAATGAACAAGGAAAGTAAAAAGGCAAAATATTAGTTTCACTTTATCATGCCGCTTTGCTGGAAATGAAACGACTCTAAAGAAAATGTCAGTCTTTTGGGTGCAAGTTGTAATTTCATTGTAAGACAACCTAAAACTCGGCATTTGTCATTTTAAGTCAAATCTTAAAGAGTTTTAATGCATTCATTTTTTATACTTAGACCAAGTCTGAGCCTGACAGGTTCAGGGGACTGGGAGCTGCCTGGAAACTTTCCCTCTAGGTTCCAGACGTGCAGTGGAGGAGCCTGTGGGTGGTCAGAAGCCATCACCCCCCGATGGTCCTCCGTTGTGTGTCTGACCTGTTGGAGCAGCACACGACAATCCTATCTGGAGCAGAGATTTTGTAGTCCCAACAGCTGTTCCACCAAGGGCCAGGGGTTTGTGATGTGATTTTGGAAGGTGTCTGTGCTCCTGCCCTGTGAGGTGAATGGCAGCCACAGCAAGTTAACACCTCGGTATCAGCCTCAGGATCGTCCTCTGGTGTGTAGAGGCAGGTCTTTGATAGTGGGGAAGCTGTGCATTTAGCAATCAAGACTGAAAAGCTTGTGAGACCAACCCTTGATATCCCCAGGGCAGAATCATTTTATTTTCCCTCAGCGCTGAAAGCTCACGAAGCAAATTACAATCCTGTGACTTCATGTGCTGTGAAAGGAGCAAAGCACTGTCTGTTTAAAGAAAGATTTCAGCATTTTTAAACACTTGCATGATTTTTAACAGATAAACCAGGCAAACCCTATTTCAGGAGGAGTGGAAAACTGGATGCTATAGAGTGCATATCGGAGAGCTACCCCCCGCCATCTGTGCAGTGGACGTTTTGCAAAACACCCGACAGGAGGTACAGCATATGTTTATACGCATATTGAACCTCTAGACTGGAAGTTTACCATCTTCTGATGAAGGACAGAGACTTTGTATTGTTTAGTGTTCCTGGCAGGTTGGTTGGATTACTGAAGAAGAGCTTTGGGGTCAGCATGTTTGCAGGAGAACGCAGTGGGCTCTGCTGCTTTGCACATCCATGTGTCTGCATGACTCACTCTTGGAGCATCGCAGCACATTTTTCTTAGAAATGTTGGCTGTTGTGCTCTTTTGGAAACTTCCAGCTCTTGGCCTGGAAATGCTGTTCCAGATTCTGGTATTCTGATGTCACCAAAACAGACCAGAAATATTTCCTTTCCCTCTAGTTTTTCACATTTTTTGGAAGTGTGTTCTCATTAAAGCTGGGGAGATATTATAAGGAATCATATTTTTCCTATCTAAATGATTTTTCCCATTCTATTAACATATATGATTGATTCTATTGACTGTGGGAATGTGTTCAAATAAACTCAAAGAAAACAGCCCTTGGTGTGTTTTGTGCAATGGCCATAGGCAATGCCTTGCTCTGCTGTGTGGCAGTTTGGGATCTGGGTTTCGTAAAGGTTGCTGGATTTGCAGCAACTCCTGGTGTGAAAGCCCAACCTCTATCATTTCACTATTGCCCAGATTTTAGACACAGATTTACCTGTTTATGCACCAGTTTGAGCATATTCAGGACATTTCAGCTCATTCTTCTGCCTAGACCATGACATTTTTATTTTCTTATCTTTCTTAGTTCCTTTTTATTCTGCTGCATAAGATCCAGTTTTCCCAGTATTGTTTGCATATTCTCATGGCTTGGAGATTTATCAGCTTTATTTGCTTGAGGTTAACCAAACGAGGCAATGAATAATTGTGCTTTTAATTGCAGTTGCCTTAATAAAATGAGTGAAGAAAATGGAGGAAAAGATGGCATACAGAAGGTACAACATGAATTACGTCAGGGTGGACTATTCCAAACTTACATATGGTGCTGTGCAGCTAACGACCTGGGCAGAGAATGCACCAGCCTGTTTACTATAGGTAACTACCCTCTAGGGTATATTCATGCATGAGCTGGACCCTGCCACTGGAGCTCGTCCGAGCAGAGTTTCTGGACTCAGCTATTTGTTCGTAACCACTGGACCAAATCTAACAGTGCCTGTGATTGCTCTGTGTTGTGTTTAATCCGAAATTCTAACAGCTATCTGTGGTCTCTGTAAAAAATGTCTTGCCCTTCTGTGCTTTCTAAACAGCTATCACTCATTTTTGCATGCTTTTAGAACTCTGTCGCAGTGAAATGTACTTCAAAACATTCTTAAAATGTATAAATTTTGTTTTGTTTATCTCTTGTTTTTAAATAAAGCTGACTTGAACTAAACTCTGTGCTAAACTGTGCCCTAAGATAGCTTGTAGATTATGACAAACGTTTGGGTTGAGACATCTAAATCCATCAAATTTACTGATTTCATGGTTAATGAGTAATTTCCTCAAATTTTAATTGTCATTACAATATAATAATGGATGTCTGTAAAGTATTAGAAGAAAAAGCATTGATTTAAACGAGCATTATTCTAGGCAGTGTGACAGCTGTTGTTTCAGTGACTATGTTTCGTTTTGTAGATTTAAACGAAAGACAAGCAGCACCTCTACCTGAATTACTCCTCAAAGTCGGGGAACCATTGCTGATCAGATGCAGAGCTGTTTATCGTAACTATAAATTCAGAATAAATTTATCTTCTGAAAACAAAGAATTGCAGCAGGTAAGAAAGAAGGGGACTTTTTAAAATGGGCAATACTGGGCACTATCAACGACATAATTGGAAATCTCTGTTGAAAACTAGGATCGTAGGTTTGATGGGTTAGAGTATCTGATAGACCACTCGGCCATCCGGATCCAGTACATGTTTGCTTCAGCAGCAGAACGAGGCGACAGCGGACGTTATACCTGCTCCTCTACCGTGCATCCGAATCAAACTGCTCTGGTTACAGTTTTAGGTAATTCCATCCCTGGTGTTAATTCTGTCCCTTGGCTGGTTGCTTTGCTTTGTTTTCAGTATGGCAGGTCTTTGCTCGCAGGTGTGCAGCATATGTTTATAGTGATTTCTAAGGAAAATTCCTGTCTGCACTTACTGGCAGCCTAGGAAAGCCAAGAGATTAATCTGAACTGAGTCATTCAGGTACCTGAAAATAATGAACTTTCTGTTATATATATTGCTTTCCAAATAATTCCCATTAAATTAGAATTAAAATGCTTTTAGAGGTGAAATGAACTGGCACTGTTTGGAGGTCTAGCCCACACGATTGTTTCAGTGTTATTTCTCAAAGCACGGGCTGGGATTTGGCTCGTGTTATTGTAGGTGACTCCCAGCCAGCACTACACAAAGCCACAGCAGCTTTTTTTGGGGGGACACAAAGCTACAGGGAGCCATGCGTTGGTGTTCCTGGGCAGGGGAACCCCTATGCCATCACCTCAGATGTAGGCATCTGCAGAGCAGTTACAAACAATTGGAGGTAAAGCCCTGCATAAAACACCATTTCTGGAGCTGGCCAAGAATATAAAATGCATGACCTGCCCCATGTTCAGCTCTTAGTGCTCCATGTATTAGCCTGGTCAGAGCCTGGAATGACCAGTGGCTTGTCTCAACTGCTGTGAGGCAGAAATGTCCTGCTGTGGTTCCACCATGGGCTTTGGGATGTTGTAGCCATCACCTCAGTCTCCTCCTCACCATGTCCACCCACTACATCTCCCTTTCACCCACACAGGGCACCTCCACCCCACCTACAAGCACGGTCTCTTCAGGCACTCGTTGCTTTCATACAGAAAAAAAAAAAAAAAAATCATAGAAAATCTGTATGAGGTCTGATCTGGGTCCGCTGGGAAGCAATCAAACAATTGCAAGGCTCTTGGTGGTTGGCTTTCTCACCCAAAACGCAGAGCAAAAGAGAGAGGACCTTTTCTTCATCTTAAGGCAAGGGAGTGACTGACAAGTGGCTGTTTGAATTTGCCCAATAATTTAGGGAAAAGTAAACCTGTGGAAGTATTTTAGCTCAGTAACCTGTGGAACTGGTAGCAGAATGAAAACTTTTGCATGAATTGTGAATGTAAGCACAGAGATACCATGAACAGCTCATGATGACAGAGCTGGCAAACTGCCATGCAAGAATGCTGCTGCAGCCGTGATGGATAGCATGGAAAACCTGAGGCTACAGAGACAACTTCTGCAGTGTTACTGGCTGGTCTACATGTCTCCTACTTTCCAGGTACTGAAGTGAACCATCCTCCTAGCCCCAAGCTACACTAGGTCTGAAAATTCAGAAAATCTAATGCATACCAAAGGAAACATCATTCTGCTTAAGCAACATGTCCATTTAAAAGCCAGCAAACTTGAAGCTAGCCCAGAACAGCCTCAGCAGCACACCTTGATTCTCAGGTGGAAATAATATGCTAAATAGGAATAGAATTGGATATAAGGCATGAAGAAGGAAAGCTGTAGCCTGGGCCATGCTGCTGAAGTATGTATTGGGAGAAATTTTCTGAGAGCTGTGCATGGAGCTGGGATTTCCAGCCCCAAGGACAAGGCTCTCTGAAGCAACCACCACGGGGCTGACCTTAGATGCAGTTGCTCTCAGAGTTGACAACACCTAAGCTATGAATGGTAGGAAGTGAGACAGTTACCCCGGTCTCTTCAGAAATTAGTTTCCCTGTGCAATATCCTCTTTTCAGCTTCTGCCTACTTCTGAGCAGGAAGTTCTGTAAAGGTTTACAGTAACTGAGCATGATACCTGGGCATGTTTTTTTAGACATAGCTTCTTAGTAAACAGGAAAGTAGGGGTGAGGGGACCATGTAGAGGTAGGGTGAGATCTTCTTTCTTAGTACTAGTGCCCACTTCAGAAATACTGGCTTCTTGGGTCCCTTAACTCTCAGGTCTGAGTAAGCATTGTATTGACCGGGGATGTTTGAGTCACTCTCCATGGAAGGTTGTCTTTCAGAGTGATGCCATTTTTAACTGAAATGTTGTTTTCACTGCATTTTTGACTGGGGGGTGCCAAACTGTTGTAGTTGTACCCTCCTTAATACACCTTATACCAACAAAACCTCTGGGGACTCTTTGGCTTTTCTGATGAAGAAATCTTGTTTACTCATGTGGTGGATTCAAGTGGGGGGCTGTTGCCATACCTTGCTGTCAGCCGTGCTTCTCTCTCCAAGGTTAATACAGGGACATCGTGTGCAATACTTCTGATCCCCCACAACTTTTAGCCTAATTTATTAATGGCAACGGTTGCCGGTGTGGATCTGTGCTAGCACTCGAGGTTCAATTTCAGCAGTGATATATATAGGAATTTCATTCTGATGTCCATGTCGTAGAGTAACAATCTCAGAAATGATCAGCATCCTACCTTTAAACCATTGTTGTTCTTGAGTTGGTACCCATAGCTACACCGGGAACGGTCATGATGTAACTTTACCAAGAAAAAGCCTGATTTCTCTGGGACACTCTGCATTGCCTGGGGATCTTGGCTAGCATAACTACACTGGCAGGTGGTCTTCTATGCTCTAATAACCCCTTGCAGCAAGACAGCTCTGATTTGCTCTTTGCTGCTTGATACTTCACCAACTTATCTCATCTCATGCACTTGGTCAGATCAAGAAGGGATGTTTAGGTCACTTTAAAGCATAACAGTGATTATGCCAACAACTGCAGCTGCAAGGCTGTTTGTTTCTTCAGGTCTTATGTTCAATTTCCACCAGTGTCGAATAAAGAATTATTAGCACTATGCAATCTAGATTCAGGAATATACAAGCTATTTTCCAACACATACTAGGTTTAAAGCAAAAAAATAAACAAAATAAATACAGAAACATGAAAACTTTTGTTCCAGTCTCAAGAATTTCAGCTCACCTCTCTGTTATTACTAAATAATGTTCACTATTTCTTTGGCAGAAATATACTTCAACATGCCAAAAAATTGGTAACCCAAGGGGAAAAAAAAAAAACTATTTTCTTTCTGTTTCAAGAAAGAAACTGCATTTTCTGAGTTCTTTTCCAGAGAAATGTCATGCCCTGCTCCAAGATCCCTGTGTGCACTCTGGAGAAAGCCTTTACTCTTGGCCAGCTGTGTTGTTAACAGCACACATACTGATGACCTTGTACTTGGAAAGATGAGGTCCAAAAGAGCATTCAAAAGACAAATGTCCGATCTATAAACCAAATAAGCCCTTAATATTAAAAAGGAGGAGAACAGTCATGAAAGGAATTGTTTCTTGTTTTAAAATACTGATATTTTTGTGGTTTACATGGGAGTTTCCAGCTTGTATTTTTTAAACCAGTGAAGTTAGACAGACACAAAACACGCCCAACACAATATAGTGTTACAACCAAAAGAAAAACACTCTAAAGAGAAATCTCAGTCCAGTCGTATTTCTACAGTGCAGGTTTTTTTCTCACCATGTGGCTGGTTAAATACTGTCACAAGTTTCCTAGAGGTTCTAGCATCTGCTTCCTTGAAGACACCCAAACTCAACTGGATGTGGCTCCAACCAACCTCATCTAGTTGGACCTGCCTTGGGCAGGAGCTGGACTAGATATCTCCAGAGGTCACTTCCAACATATATGGTTCTGTTAATTTTATGGAGCTGATCCTTAGCTCTGCTGATGCCTTGAGGACCATGTCCTCCTAGAAGTGTAGGTCAGTCTCTTTGGTTGGGATTCGTTTCACCTCATGAGACATCTAGCCCCAGGAATGATTCACGTTCTTCCAGCTGCCAGTGGCATGAGGCAGGTATTTTCAAAGAGCATTTCAGTACATCTTTGTTATCTTTTATATTACCATGGGATATATCTGGACATGCCTATCTCATTCCACTGAGTGTATCGGAGGTCCAAACAGGTAGCTTGAGTGGGTCACTGAACTTCAGATAGCTTCACTAGGTGAAACCAATCCCACCCTAGCAGGGAAAGTACCAGCAGCACAGGGTTCACCCACACCTTTAGAATGCTTTCTCACGTTCCTGTTGTCTTTCATCAAATACTTCTAATGAGATGGAGAAACAAATGAGCAGGTATAAGGCTGATTTGCAAAATCTCTAGCTCATTTCAGGGCAGGAGAAAGAATGAATATCAACATCTGATTAAGCTGGTGGTGCCATATATTTTTTTCCCCTGTTAGATGTAGCTGTTAACACCTGGAACACACACCTAAAACAAAACAAAAAACTCATGGAGCTGGTCCTGTGGTTCTGTAGGGTGGATGGGGAAGAAGTGTCAGAGCATTTTGGAAGTGCTCTGGTCTGACAGAAAACACAACTCTAGCAGAAATCAGAAAGACCCAGATCAGTTATCTGGAGCTGAACAGAGAGACAACATTGCAATACTATTTTTGAAGAACTGTTTTCTTTTGATTAAAGGGGTGCCTTTTGTGATGTAACATGGTGCTTTTTGTGTGTGTATGTGTGATAACCAAAATGAAAAACATACAGATGTCAAAATTCATTCATTAAGTAATCCATCCTTTTTATCACTATACCAATATTCTCTCTTTTTCAGAAAAGGGATTTATAAACATAACTGACTCTAGAGAAGATTTTGAAATTGGTGAAGAAGAGTTTTGCTTCGAAGTTAACTTTACAGCATATCCACCAGTTAGATGCATGTGGCTATTTTCCCAAAAAATGTTTCCATGTAAGCAAAGTTACAGTGCAGATGGACGCAGGTACTGGAATATTTTGTTATAATTCCAAATCTTTCCTCTTCGTGTCTCATTTGAATGAATTACTTTCCATATTTCATACTCTCTGTATTTTTAATATGTGGATGGGCCAGGTGATAAAGACATGTTAACAAAAGGTACTCAAACATTAATTTGGCTTTCAGCAGCATTTTGTGTAGATAACTTACAGTATCACTTTATTCTCCACTTCAAAATAAATCCTGTTGTAAGTTATACATCCAGCAACCCTTTAGGTTATATGTATTTTGCCATTCCTTTTCTCTCTGATGTAATTATTCAATTACAGCTCTTTTGCAGTTTTCACGCTGGATCTCAAGTTCTCCATGTTCCCCTTTTGTCATCCTGTGCTTGACGATGTTCCCAGTATCTTTGCTATTGCTCAAACCAAACCCAGGGCCCTGTAGTTTCCCAGGCTTAGATCTATTTGGCTCTGCCTGTGCCACAGAAACATACCGTTCTGCTAATTACCCAGGTCATGTATTCTTTCACTGTTGCAAAACATGTTTTGAATAAACCTGTTAGTTATCTACCTTTTCTGTTATTTCCTAAAACGAAGTTCTGGCATGAGTCCTGTTTAAGGCTAATGTTTTCTCCATTCCCTAGGCTTTCTAAATTCTTGATAACATTATCTAATTTCCTTCAGAGTTGCTTTCAGAGTAGTCCCATGGCTTTCAAGGTAACAGCTCTTATTCACCTTAGTGAAAATAAAGCCAAGCTGCTCTTGTGAAGTTTTAGCTTTAAAATGAAGCAAGACCTAGGCAGGAGTTAATGTGCCTGCACTGATTTCTTCTCATATTCTGAAAATCTCTCATCATCTTCTTAAACCTGTGTTACAGCCTTGATTGCAGTTCTTACACTTTCTTTCCATAGTATTTTGGTACACTCAATTTTATCCACTAGCTTGCTGAGTTGTCTTTGCAACAGTCTGGCCTTTTCATCCACATCAGATGGAGTATTGGAGTCAGAGCTCCGCATGCTTCAGAGACAGCTCAGTTGAGATCAGTAAATTGTCATCTCCTGGCAATGGCCACAGGAACTCTGTCCCTGCTGATAAAGTGAGGGCTGTCATCAAACTTTGATAGTGCTGGGTGGGTGCTGGTGACTAATCTGCATGCCTGATTTGGGCTAGGCAGGTCTGTTCTTTGTGGTCAAGACTGATTTTGGAAATGAGGTCTCCTGGGACTGCCATGAGCAGTTGCTCATCCTTGCACTATAATGCCAGGTTTATTTGCTTTGCAGTTTTCTTCTCACTGCTGGTAAGAGCAGGAGTCAGTTTTGCTCGGACAATTGGGCAGCTGGTGTGAATTCAATCCAGATAAGAAGAAGGTGCTATGGACTGGGCCAACAATAACAATTTTGAGAGCTCTTGACATAGCTTAGGTAACCCCATTAATCAGTAAGGTGCAGCTGTTGGTGTCCTGGAATGCGAGTCACCTCAGATAGCCTCTGCAGCCCGGAGGGGACGATCCCCTCCTGCTGGACAGGGGAGAGCCCCACCACTGTCCTGGAACTTGAATGGGAAGGGACAAATGTTTCATTTAGTTTAGCGTCCCCAGAAGCAGCAAGGGGGAGTGGGGTGATGGGATTCTGCCTACAAGCTGTAGCACCACAGATCCAAACGTGATTTTAAAACAAGTTTCTCAAAACAACACAAAAAAGATCAACACAAACCTTATTTTGAGTCTATCTTTGCATATTTTAGTTCACTTCTGTGTACTCCCAGCTCCCAACACTTCTACTTTATTCCTTTCATATCCTTTTTCATTTCCTGTTTTTCCCTTTTTTGATTTCTGCCATTTCCTTATCAAACTGTTCCTCCTAAAGATTATATTAACTTATATTAATTAACTCTGCCCTCCTCTTTAGCTTTTGATTTCAAGTTTCAGTGATTCATCATTCCTGTCAGTGCCCTTCTGTGTTTTCAGAGACTGTTTCAAAATTTCCATTTTATATTTGCTTTTGCTGTCTCTGTGTTTTATCACGCTGCAGAATTTCACTTCCTTCCCAAGAGCAAATGAGTTTTCATATACAGAATGATCTCTGGTAATTTTATATTATTTATCTCACATCCTCTTATATTTTCAGGTACCTAAGGCATACTTTTTTAATGATTTTCTCATTATTTCATTAGGATTTAATCCTTCAGGCCTAGGTTTTCAAAAGCAGAAGTGATTTGTGGTTTCCCTTTCCTTTGGCATCTATTTTGAGGCAACATAAAAGGGATTTTTTTTTTTTAATCCCTGATTTCAGGGACATCTTTAAGGTCATTTCAGATGAAGACACTCAAAAGTGAGTAACTTGATATGGAGATGCTATCTTAGTCAGAAGGCAAAATTCCCAGTGGCTTCTATGTGATTTTTCTTGATTTTTAATTGCATGGTGATACTTGGTGTCTTAGTTAAGTATCTTGCTTAATGAGAAACACCCTGGTTTTAATTCTCTAGATTTCTTTCAAGCTCATTATTGCTTTCTCTTACTTTTGCAATTGCTGGTATGGACTGCCTTTTTTTCCGTCTGTTTAAAACTCCCTGATATGACTGCTTGCATTTCATACTAAAATTGAGTGGATGTCTGCTACTCAGTTTTTGTTAGCAATCAGCCAAAATTTGTGCATGTAAAATGTCAACAACTAAACCTAAGATGAGTTTTTCTTAAGTGCTCTTCTACCGTTGATGAACTGCAAATCTCCCATCTAAATCTGACAACCGTTCTGACTTAGCCAAAAGGACAGAAATTGTATGCCAACTTTGTAAAGATTATATATTCCCTTCCTCCTGTCTATTCCTGACTCAACAGGTCAGTCCTGCATCAATCTTCAAGTCCTCTGCAGTCCCCATTTCCATCATCACAAGCAGGATTGGAGTCTTGCTTTATTTCCATCCTTTGGGCGAAAGGCCATAGGGGGTGGTAGAAGGCTGCCCTTCCTTCTGCAGCATGGTCTTGATGGTTGGTGCTTTGTCTCATTGACATTGAGCTTCTGATGATGATCTCATTTCTGAGTTCCATCAGACCTTCTGATCTGGAGAGGTTTCTCTTGCATGATCCTACCATCTCATGGTTATTTCCTAACACTTTTGTTCATACCAGCCAGAAATAAACATTGGAATCCTTCAGAGAGTAGACAGTTTGATCCTTTGCTGGTCTTAGCATCTGAATCAGAATGCATTATATACCCTGTCTTCCAGTGGGTTGGTAACAAAATCACAACCCTACAGCCCAGATGCACTCCACTAACTATTGAAAGTTACAGAAAAATTGGAGGATGAAATCAATGCTGCAGGAAAAAAAAATCCTCTTATTAAGACAGTTACATTTTGTCTGGATTAATGTTTAATAAAATAATTTATTCTGGATTAATCATTAGAAGATATTGAATTGTTTCAAACATATATATGAGTCTTAACTACATCTAAAATATTTTGTTTTCAAGACTTTCTTTTGTCTTTTTCCTTCCTTTTCTTCATTCCACAGCATTTCATCAAAGTTCTGCAACCATCAGCACCAGTCTGGGATATATATATTTTATGCTGAAAATGATGATACAGTCATGACAAAAAGATTCACTTTGTACGTGAGAAGTAAGTGAGAAAACAATCCCTGTAAAGATGTGGCCAAGTCTGGGAGGGATAATCTTGATCTCTCACTTAAGATTTTGCTATTGATGTAAATGGAGCTTATTTGCTCTTTTTCCCTTTCATTGTGTCATACAGCAGAGGAGATGTAATTGAATATTCATTTTCTCCACCCATCTCTTATTTAGACACTTTGATTTAGATGCTTTGACCTTTAATAATCAAATCTCATGTTCTCTGTAAGAGCTATCTGGGAGCATTTTTGACCTCCTGTACACCTCAGCAGAGTGCAGCAAAATAGCCTGAGTCCTAATTAAATGGGTACAGCTGGACCACTGGGAATGTCCCTACAATTAATATAGTAAGAGGTGACTCCCAGCAAGAAATGTTGAGGTCCAGCTGCCACGCAGGGCTGGTGAGAGGACATCCAGTGTGGGGCTGGCTCAGTCCCAGCCTTGGTTCCATAGCAGATGGAAGGCCTGCCCTCTGTCCCTGACCAACACAAGTAACACAATCCACAAACACATCCTTCTCCAGACCCCATGCCTGCATTTCTGTAATGCAGTGTGGTGTGAAGAGAATCACATTTTTGCCTTGTGTCCTTCCATTTTTAGCAATAAAGATATGGAAATGAGGTGGGGAATACCAAGGAAGTCTCCACTTATCAAACTGGAGGAGGAAGTTGTTAGTTTTTTTTCTCCTCCTCGTAGTTTACCATCAACAGAGGGAACAGAGTAAAAGAACTTAGTCATATACTGAAGGAATTAACACTTCTAAAGAAAACCACAAGGCCTAGGATCCCTGTTAAATACAGTGGCTGTATTCTAACTCCACAGAGCCAGAATACATGTGACTACTGTAGAGATACAGTGACAGGAAACACACCCGTTAGGTGGTAGCTTTCTGTGGTTTGTGTCATTTTTTTTTCCTGATGACATTTGTGAGCTAGTGCAGTTCATCTGGGGGATGTCTGGTGTGCAACACATCTGTGTGGGCTACCCCTGCCCATGGGCTTGGCTGGTGCTCTCGGTTGTCTCTGCTCTGCCACATGGCTATGGCATCTGCCCATTGCTCCAGATACGTGAAGCTGCAGAGCAGCCAAGTGAGCCAAGCAACCAGGCCGAATCCTTGCTGTCAGTCAGAAAAGCAGAAGTCGAGACTTCCAATTTCGGCCCTTTCACTGTTTTGGTCTGGCCGTGCCCATACAGAGAAGTGGCTGCTCCCCTCGACTTGCCCACAGCCCCGAGGCGTGGGGCCTGGAGGAAGGAGGAGGGCTGAGGCCTGCAGACAGCTCCCACAGTGACACGCGGGTGGGTTGTTTTGCACCCACAGAGGCAGATCGTAGCCTGGCCAGATGTAGTGTTACCATGTAAACACATAGGTTCTGGTCACCAAAGCGTTGACAGAAATTGTCTTGTGTCACCTTGTTGCAGGAAAGCCTGAAGTAACAATGCAGTTATTGTTCAAGAAGATCTCGTGTGTCGCTGAGAGCTACCCAGCCTCATCCTGGATTTGGAGAAACTGTCCTGATCTGAACTCATCCAAGTAAATAGTTTTCTCTTTTTGAGTCATTGTGAAGACCGTATCTGAGCTATCCTCGATAATATGAAAACTGGCCTGCAACAAACTGAGTGAAAAATGCACTCTTGACCATTTGGAAAATGGGGTATTGTGGCCCACTCCAGGGTGCAGGAATCACCAAAACTAGGAAGAGTTTTCAATATTTTTGTTGGCATCAAATTAAATCTGTAAAAATGTGTATCTCAGGCTCTTTACACTCAAATAACCCACCTGGGTTTATATCTACAGTTAGGTAGGTAAAAAGTCCAATCTAAGTTTTTTTCTGCCTGTCAAAGTTGTGGGCCATTCAGGGAACACATTGTGTAATATGGGTTCGATTAATTGGCTAAGCTTTGGTTAATATAGCTGTTACAATGACCCAAAGCTACTAAAGTCAGTGAGAGTGTTTCCAGTAAAGTCAGGGAGAATGTTTCCATTTCCTCTATTTATGCAGGGCAATGAGTCAGGCCCCAAAATTTCATGAGAAGCTGAGACTGCTTTATGAATTCTGCAGCTTTTATTTTAGAAATGCCAAAAAAACTAATAATCCCACAGCTGTAGAAGAGCACCAGGTCAAATTATCATTTGGAAGATTACGGATAAAGCTCTGAGTATTTCCAATAGATATGAAAAAGATATCTAGTCAATTTTCTTATCCGCACCTCTGAGAAGGCTTCCTAACATCAGTGTGTTTGTGCAGAAATTGAAGAGTGAAGAAAACATCCAGCTAGCAAGTTTCAAATTCTCCTTAAAACAGCTTTCTGGAAAAGGAAATGCTGTAATTATTTCTTTTCTGGAAACTTCCACATGTACAAGCTAATGCTATGTGCAGAGCTGAATGAATTTTAATTTATTTACTCACCTACTAATTTATTTATGTGAACAGTAAGTCAAGCAGTAAGTTGATGAATGATAGAAAAGCAAAAAGTCAAAATTATCTCTGTGTGGGCTTCCTTTCCCTAGTGTACAACATTCTGTATTTTGACACATGAGGTCTGAAATAAGCCACTCATATAGGGTGGATGCTGTCCATCTTAGGCCTTGAGTTAGAGAAACTTTATGGCTCAAATCACATCCCTTCAATGGAGGGAGTCAGAACTTTTACTCTGGATTCATGCTGTATTTATTGTTTTAGTAACAGCTCATTTGAAGCTGCTCAGTGACTTAAATGATGAGGTAAAGGTAAAAGCAGCGGGAATGGTTGCAGTAGGGGGCTGGACACTGGTAGAAAGTGGGAGTGAGCTCAGGGTGGGAGGTAGAGAGCCCATTTCATCCCCTGCCTTCTCTGCTATATCCATCACACATAAACGACACTGACAACTACTCTGAAGCCTCTCTCTAATGGTGACAAATAAAAAAGCAACCCATCTATCCTTCCCTTCCTCCCTTCCAACACAGATGTAAGGCCTGTTTTGAAACATCTCACCTTCTCCCCTGGGAAGTGCCAATGTGAGCCAAAGATCAGAATTGGTCTCCTTTGTTTTCCAGCTGCACAGAAGAAATCACTGAGGGGATCCAGAACTTCTTGCCAGAGAGGAGATCCCTCGGGTCATGGATTTCAAGCAGTATTTTAGATGTGAAGGAGACAGCAACAACCTTCTCTGTTGAGTGCTGCGCAAACAATCCGGTCGGCTCAGCCTGTGAAAAGAGCTTCATTAACCTGTCAGGTACCATAAATCAGTGTTTTAGCACAGGTTTTCTCAGCTTAATTAAAGCTGGCATGGTAGAATTAATGGCATTTTTTTTATTTAGCTAAATGGCTGGCCATGCAATGGCACTGCAGGTAAAAGAAGCACTGTGTGAATGCAGTGTGGGGGAGTGTTGAGTGGATAGGGGGCACGTCTCTTCTCTAGTTCCGAAGCAGGGGCCTCCTTCACTAACATGAGCATAAATGTCACAAAAATAGTGCAGGATGGAGCTATGGCAATACGGGGGTCTGATTTTCTATTTCCTCTCCATAATCCCCACCTGGAACCTGGAAACATCAATTTTGGGAAGAACTGAAGCCACTCTGGTAGCTGGCAGCAGGTGTTGGCTCTTGATCCTCTCCCAGAGGTCACTGCAGAGCTCCCAGCAGTGCTCACAGGAGCTCTCTTTGCCGTCAGACCCACACAAGGGACAGACCCCTGGCCTGGGAACTGCTGTGTGGTCTCTCTTCTTGTAGGGGCCATGAGGAAGTCTTTCCTTGTCGAGCAAGAAATTTGCCGTGGGTATTTACCAATGCTCTTTATATTTGATACTCCATATACATCCCTTAGGGCAAAATATTTCCATCCCAGGAAGTATGCTGGCACCTGGGAAGTGTTTTGAAGTACCCAGGTACTTGCAGTATGAAGCTTTCCTTCATCACGGACAAACAAGCTGTTTGCTGCTCTTGACTACAGCTGACAAAAGCTGTGACTGCTAATAGAGTTTGAGCATTTATGTTGAAATTGCAGTAGAAAGTAAACATAATGCTTTTGCTCTTAGAATATGAGGACAGACCTCATGTAGCCCTTCCTCACCCAAAAGCACTTTATTGATTGGCCTTGGCTATGTAAGAAGTTACTTGCTGCACAGCAGAACAATTCTTGAAGCAGGTTTTGTGCAGTCTGTCCACTGATTCTGGTGCTTTGGCATCTAACTACATTGCCTGGGGGAAGATGCAGGGAGAGAAGAGGGAAGATCAGAAGAGAAATTGATTACTCCCGTTTATGCTCACCAAGTCTAATCAATGGAAGACACCAACACCTCAGTGCCCTGAGATTTATTAATTCATGTAACTTTTTTTTTTTTTTAATGGAAACAGCTGTCAGAATTACCCATCACTGAACCTCCCATCACATACCCCATGCAGAGGAAGCTCAGATGTGAAACAGCTCCAAACTGTAAAATCAACAAAGCTACCACCAACTCCCCCTGTACCTACATCTATAAGCCCAAGCTCTAATTCAGTGGGTAGTAACATGTCTCTTTTAAAGTTGCAGGAGTGGTTTCTTCGCCCCCGGACAACACTGCATTCTATGTCTTTGCTGGATTTATCCTTCTATTGATCTTTTTTTTGTCTCTACTCATCTGTCATAAATACAAAAAGGTAAAGGCAAACATAAGTACCTGCCCCTTCTTCTTTTGTTCATACCAGCCTTTTTCTTCTTCTCTAAGCCTTTTTCACTTCTTTTCTTCCTCCAAAGCAATTTAGATATGAAAGCCAGTTGCAAATGATACAGATGATTGGATCATTGGATAACGAGTATACCTACATTGACTTCCGTGAATTCGAATACGATCTCAAATGGGAATTTCCCAGGGAAAATTTGGAATTTGGTGAGCAGTCCACAAGGCAAACCACAACATTGGAGCAGCAGCCTGTGCTGTACTGGTTACAAATAATATTGGCATATTGTGTCTTGTAGGACAGGTCCTTGGTTCCGGGGCTTTTGGGAAAGTGGTGAATGCAACAGCTTATGGAATTAGCAAGGCAGGAGACTCAGTCCAGGTTGCAGTCAAAATGCTAAAAGGTACGACAAACTCTGGGAGCTTTTTGCAAGCAGTGATATATTCTAGTGACCCCAAAGCAGAAGCAGTGCCAGAAATCCCTTTAAATACAGACTTTTAGTAGTTAGACCTCACAAATGCTTAGTTCCAAAATACTTTCATAATGCTTTCCAAATCATGTTTTGGTTTTGAAAATTATTGCTGAAGTGCCTTCTTCCTGCAGGATGATGCATTTTGTCCTAAGTGCCAGAGAAGATCTGTGTTGTGTGGGGAAGGATGGAGCTGCTCTTCTCCAAAGATGATGAATCCAAATTCATAGCATAATTTAGCCTGCCGGTTACATTGCTGACTCTGGGAACTTGGGTGTGAGGTCCCTTTTTCTTGTAGCACTGCCAAGTTGTTGCACAATCCTTGCCTCCAGAGTCTGAGCTAGCTTGTTTGTGAAGCTTACAGCACATTTTCCCGCTCTTGATGGATGGCACAAAACAATGTCCTTCTATCCTTTCTTATGGGTCAGGCTTCTTAAACCTCTAATCCTCCTTGCTGCTTTGACTCTGGCTTCTCTCCCAGCTGTCTCCACCTCCCATAAAAGCAGCGTCCAGGCATGAGCCTCCCCGGCAGCAAGCAGAGCAGGAGGGCTGGAGCTCCACATCAGCAGCTGCACCCTGCTCACCTGTGTGCCCGCACAGCCCCTTCCTCCCAGCTCATCATCCCCTGTTTGCTCATGTGCATCAGCTTTGCACTTCGTTGGTCTGCTGCTTGGCAGTTGTCTTTATGGAAGTCCATCTGGATCGTTTTGGTTTCTGTCTCCAATTCACTGACACCACAAGGGGTGAATGCTTGCTGAAAAGCAAGCCAAAGGCTAGCACTGCAGCACAGGATGGCCTGCTTAGCTATATCATACAACATTTTTTCAGAATGTTCCCAAATGTACCGTCAGTCATTTGAAATGAAGATTTGAATGTGACAAAGCATCACAACCATCTACGTTTTGAGTTTTGTTTTTTTTTTTTTTTATGGAGGTTTCCAAATGTGTGTAATTACTTTTTTTCAGAAAAGTCTGACACTTCAGAAAAAGATGCTCTAATGTCTGAGCTGAAAATGATGACTCACATTGGAAGCCATGAAAATATCGTGAACCTACTAGGAGCTTGTACTGTGTCAGGTAACTTGCAATTGTGGAAAGGCACCAATTAAAACCATCAGACTAATGTGGACTGCTGAACAGAAGTATTACAAATTGATCGTTGGCAGCAGTGTTAAATCATCAAGCCATAATTAGCTGCCTATTCCTCAGGCTGCTCTTCCTCTGTTCACCCCTGAGTCCTGACTTTTCTTTCCCTTCCCCAACCAAATTTGCTGCTCTGCACAGCCCCAGATAAGATAAAGATGAACTGAAAGCAAAGTTAAGGGCTTGCATGTGTACAGAAATGGGTCCTTTCTAACTGTACTTTCATGAAGTGATACAATAGCCCTTCTATAAAAGAGGTTTTCTCGTAACAGCAGTGATGGCACTGATATGGGCCTGTTTATTCAGAGAGAAAAGGAAAAACATGTCCGCTGTGAGGGACTGAATGTAAAACAAAAAACTGAAGATGAAAACAACTAAGCAAAGATGGACTAAGTGGCAAGATATTATCAACAGTTAATTATTGTTTGGCTAGTGATATCACTGAGGAAATTGCTATCCCAAGAAGTCCCACTCTGGCCAGTTCAGTGGTGAACAGGAGCGGGTGAAAAGTGGCTAAGGAACACCAGAGAGATCACCTCAGGGGGAAGGGCAGGATTTTACCCAGCATTTGCCCATATCGTGAATTGTAAGACCTGCCCCTGAAAAAAACTGACAGATTTTCTGCCACAGATGTGTATTAAGTTGGAAGGATCAGAGAGAACAGTTAACCCTTTTTTCCCCAGTTTACATCAATGGCAACACAGTCATGCAAAGACATTTGAGGCATACGGAAAAGGCAGACAAATAGATCACTGCTGGTGGCTTTAGTTGACTTGAAGCTGTACAGCAAGTTTCCAGGCAGTGGCAGACACTGCCTTCAGGAAAGCTCTACAAGATGTGGCAGTGCAGGCAGGAGAGCTGCAGGAAAGACCTGCTTCATCTGGCAGGGCAGGGCAGGAACATTTTCAGCCTCATCCAAGTCCTGTGTTCAGAAGCATTTACCTGGCTCCCCAGACTTTTGCAGTCTTCCCCTGAGTGATACTGTGGTGGGTTTGTTTGTTTGTTTGTTTGTTTGTTTTCCCCTAGTGTGGCCTCCCTTGCTTGACAGAAATTCCTGGTAGAAATCACCACAAATTCATAGTTGGTCTTTCTGAGCCAGAAATGGTGATGCAAGTGTAAGACTGCAGGATTGTGGTGTGACCACTCCAAGCAATCCATGGGATGTTTGCTCTGCTCCTGCAGCCTTGCACTGGCTTTCCCCCAGGCCTGCCTGGGTCAGGGATCGAAGGTGTTTTTCCTTCCTTTGCAGATAAATGAAAGACCATAAGTCAATTCTTGCTGTCAAGACAAGGAGTAGAGAGTCACCTTCGCTTGAGCCATTTAGACAGTATGTTGCATCTTTATAGCTTGTGCTCCCCAACCCAGTCAGTGCCTTTGTTATAGAAAAGGGTCCTCATGCCTTTGCAGGGATTTGCCATTCACGTTGGGAGATGCACCACAGGGAAATTCAACTACATACATTTTCCGAAGAGGCTTTCCACCAGTCTACCTACAGATATAGTTGATCTGCCTGGGAAGGGGAAATGCTTGGGTTGTTTTATATAAATTAATCCTGGGAGAAGATGGAGTATCCTTAAGGTTTCAATAGGGAGATTGTTGTGGAAAGGAGAAGGCATTTACATTTCCAACTATTTCAGGACCAATCTACTTGATATTTGAATACTGTTGCTATGGTGACCTTCTGAACTACTTAAGGAGCAAAAGAGAAAAATTTTACTGGACACTGACAGATATATTTAAACAGCACAACTTCAGCTTTTACCACAACTTCCATTTGGACCAAAATTCCAGGTAAGACATTCAGAAACAATTTAACACTTTGTAAAACTCTTGTGTCTTTATAGATGCATTCTCAGTTGTGCTGTAAGCAAGTATAATTAATGAATTCTTGAGAATTTTCATTCTCTACTTTAACAAACAAGGCCTGGGGAGGAACTGAGATTTGCTTCTTGTTATGGTGTTCTTTTCACTGTACTGCAAAAGATGAGAAATCTCTTGTTTCAGTTTCCAGTTTTGGGAAGACCCATGCCTATGCCCAGATTTTTAATATCAAAAACCGATCATATTTTTTCTATGTAAAACAGTTTGCATTTAGCAGATTATGTTCTCCGCTGTGTGTAACCTTTGAGAATGTGTCACCCCTCCAGGATGAGAACCCACCTGAAGTATGGTGTGAACATGAGTCTGTGCAGAGAGGACGAATTTGAAATCACACAAACAAGCCAAAACATAAATATGACACCTGGACCAAATGGGATTGTGCTGTTTTCTGAGGAAGGTAAAAGATTAACTGGTGTTATCTCTAGCAATTCTAACTGTTATTATTGTATTTATTGATCCAGCTAGCCAAATTCAGTGACACAGGAGGCCCCTTTTTGTTGTATGTCTCTCTTTCCTCCTGGCAGAAATTTTGCTGGAGAATAATTCAACAATATTTAAGACCTCAGACTTATGCTTCTGTTCATACTATACGTGGCATTTGAGTATGAAATACCTTTTCCTTTGTTTCTCAGCAAAGGATGCAAAAGATGAATGCCCTTCATGATGTTCTCAGTAGGAGAGAGAAAAATCCTTACAATAGTCAATAGAATTAATGAGAGAGAGAAGAATCCCATGGAAAATTCATACTCTTGGTTGTTTTTTACAGATGAAATTAAGCATATAAGCAGGCAGATGGATGAAGAAGAGGATTTTAACATGCTCACTTTTGAAGACCTTCTTTGCTTTTCTTACCAAGTTGCCAAAGGAATGGAGTTTCTGGAGTCCAAATCGGTATGGTGAAGGCTAGCAAACTGTTTAGATAGAAAAGACAGCCAAAATAGGTCAGTCTGTGAAAAGGCAGACTGAGGAACAGAGCCACACAGTGGCAGGCTCGAATTATACCTCCTTCCCCAGCTTTATGGCAACATCTGGACTGCACTTTCAGGCATGTCCCTGAGTAAGAAGCAGTGGCTGCACTGCACACTTCTGCCTGCTCTGACCCCGGCTCTGGCCATGACCATGAGCAACCAGGGACTGCCCAGCTTGCTCATCCTCCAAACGGCTGGAGAGGAAGGAGGCAGCAATTCACAGAGCCCTGTGTGAATTCTTTCCCTCTGCTACCAAGTGCTGCAGAGTGTTAACCCATCCTGTCCCTCTAAGTGCATTCACAGAGACCTCGCTGCCCGGAATATACTAGTGACCCGTGGAAAAGTAGTGAAAATATGTGACTTTGGCCTTGCCAGAGATGTCGTGAATGACTCCAACTACATTGTGCGGGGCAACGTAAGTTCCTGAATGCTCTCTATTTTTTTGTATTATTGAAGAATGATAGGGAACCAAGAAAGGAAAGCTTTTATTTTTCAAATTCCCTGCTAGCATTATAGATAACTGTATAGACAGTGCAGAAGTCTCACTTTCTCTGCCCTTGGCAAATGCAGATTCTCAGCTTATAATTCGCCAAATCAAGCTAGTGATAGTACTATAAATGAAATGATACCCGTGTCCTTTCACAAGCTTACTGAAACCTGTTGGTGGGAAGTGGAGGGAACTGGTCATTGTTATGGACAATAATAGCACAGGGACAACAGCATATGTGTGAGGTACACCAGGTCCTGTGGGTAAATGAAGAAGTACAGTGTGGACATCTCCATCTGAGCTACTCACAGTGGCAGTCAGGGAAAAGAAAAAGGCTTTCCCAGTGCAGAGCTCAGTACCTTCAACAGTCATCTAAAACAGGTGAGACAAAGTGGCTCCTTGGAAGTGCCTATTCCTCTCTATAAAGGAGATATAAAGAGATTACTGGGAGAGGTCAAGCTTTTCACTTAGCAGACGTGAATTAATTCTAGTTGAGAAGTGAGAGCTGCAGCGAGTCATCTAGAAAACCTGTGTCACGGCATGACCTGGCCTCCTTTCCCCGTCTGTACAGGCTCGCTTACCAGTTAAATGGATGGCTCCTGAAAGCTTATTCGAAAGGACGTACACAATGAAGAGTGACGTCTGGTCTTATGGAATATTACTATGGGAAATATTCTCTTTGGGTATGTTCTGTAATGTGGTGGAAGAGCACTGCTTCTCTCTGGTGGCTTCTGAGTCAACATGTATTCTCTGATATTTTCCCAGGTGTAAATCCCTACCCTGGCATTCAGGTTGATGCCAACTTCTACAAATTAATCCAAAATGGATTTAAAATGGACCGACCGTATTATGCTACAAAAGACGTGTAAGTGTTTTTTATGAGCGATGTACAGCATGGGGATTTATACTTACTAGGTCACCATCTGTATGACCTTTAATTCATTGCACGCTGCACCCTGTTCAGAAAAGTTGCAAAAGGTGAGATATTTCTCTGACCCTGTGAAAGGTTTCTTGATCATGCAAGTTTTGTCCTAAAGCAGAAGTGATCAACACTAGAGGTTATGTGTGTTTGAAAGGACAAATTTATTATCTGTGTTGAGCTGTGCCTCCCTTACCCAGTTAACTTCCTCTTATCAGATCAGAGTGGGTTTCTTTTCTCTCTTTTTTTTTTTCTTTTTGCAAAAGCAAAGTTATGCTGTATTCATTTGGATATTGGCTAAATCTTTGGTAATAGTTTTTATTATTATTATTTTAATAGAGCATTAGCATATTTGACTCTGTTCCAGAAAGTCAAGGAACCTCTTAGAGAAAAACCCTGCTAGGGAAGAACTGGTGGGAGCTGCTGTTCAGGTGCTCGCAGCTCGTGTTTTTCAGCCAGTGCCCCTGTGCCTGGAAAGACTCTGGCTGCCTGCAGGCAGACCCCAGGGAACAAGAAGAGGAGAAGGTGGCAGGGAGCTTTGAGACCTTGCAATGTACCTCTTTCATCCTCTCTATGTAGAGACAATAATGGCATTAAAGGTACAGGTGAATCTGAGAGATTCAGCCATGAAAGGTGGCTGTGGGACTCATAAATACCAGGAAAGCTATTTGCAAGAGACTTTAGCAGATACACAGTGTACTAGTCCCTGTTGAAGCCGTAAAATCTTTAAAGTGGTCTTTAAAATTCAGAAAGACACAAAAATCCATAAAAAGACTCACTGGGGAAACTGTCTTCAGTCCTGTAGAGTCCGCAAGAGCAGATACATCCCCAGAGTCAGATAGGAATTGTCCTCCATTTTCTGTGTGGAAGCTGGAAAATAAGCTTAGCATGCCAGCACATGCCAGCCAGGGCCCCAGTCCTGTGAGAAGGATTTTGTTAAAGACTCCAGTAAAGCTGTGTTTTTAATTTCTTCCCTTTTCCCCATCTCTCTGTATGTTTTTCTCTGATGCAACCATGCTCAAATCCAGCCTTCTTCATAAAATCATTCTGGTGCCCTGTGATTCCCGTGCAACTTCTGCATTTCCATGTAGTCCCTTACTAGAGACTCCAAAAGCTCATGTGTCACCTCCTTGCTCTGCAGCTACTGCGTGATGCAGTCCTGTTGGGCACTGGACTCCAGAAGAAGACCTTCTTTTTCCAGGCTTGTTTCCTCTCTTTCCTGTCAGCTGGCTGAGGCAGAGGGAGCAGTAAGTAAGCACAGAAGAAAAAATGTGTTTTTTGTTTGTTTGTTTGTTTTCGAGCCCCACAGACCATAATGGGCTGAGAAACAGTCTTATGGTTTCTATTCTTATGTGCCACTGTGCTAGGGAGCTATTCCCCAGGGATGTTACTTACTCAGCCCGTGTTACAGAAATGCATTTCCCCTGTGCAGAAGCCAGTGCAGCAAAACTACTGATTCCTACCTGGGTATGCACTCTGAGCTTGACACACTCTTTTCCCATGTCCGGAGTTCTTACCAGCCTTTTGGGGTGTGTGGGGCTGTGGATGAGACTTGCCATTGCAGCCCTGAACCTCTCTGCATGCTGCTAGCCTGGCAGAAAGTGTCAGATGGAGAGGTCCCTTTTCCACCTCTTACTAATAACAGACACGCATGACATGTTTGGTGGCTGCATGCATGCCCACCCTTACTGCCAAAGGTAACACCAAGGGTTGCAATGAGCAACCAAAGCACTGTAGCAGGAAAAAAAAATCTTCTGCAGCCCAGTGCCCTTCCTCAGCCCAACTCTTTTTGAGCAGATAAGATCCATCTCCCTTAGGCAGTTGTCTGGACTCCCTTTGGAGTCGGTGGGAAGTAGCAGACCTGAGCGCGGCTCTCCCATGACATCCCCATGACGGGGATGTCTCGCCCAGTACCTGCTTCATCAGAAGAAAAGTAGTTCTCCAAGTACAATAAATCATAACAGAAGATATCATTTGTTTCCTCTTCTCAATTGCTAGGTTTACCAGAACATGAAAAGAAATGTTTCTACACACAAATCCAACGCCAAAACTAAGCCACATGTAAGTAAGGATGAGGAATCTTTTCAGTCCTCAGCTCTGCTCCAGCATGAAGACTCAAGTTAAAAAATAATCTGGGTTCCGGATCTCAGTATTTTCCTATACTCCACGTAGCATAAATGCTTTACATCACCACTAGAAAAATAAGATGTTAGCAACTGCTGCTCTATTCGCATTTCTTATGGGCCACTCTGTATTTATGTTACTTTGAGGAGAAGACAGCAATTCATTTCTTTGAATTCAGCAAACACGTCTGTCACAAGACAGGAGCAGTTGTCTTTTTGCTGGTTTTCTACAACTGGATATCTCTTTTCCTGGCTATATGCAAACAGTGCCTAATCAATGCATCAGAATTCAGACTGTTCTTGCTGTATTGCAAGCAAACACAACAAAATCCATGGTTTTTTTAGTTAACGTTTACAAACGCAGAGAATGATCTAAAGAGAAATCGTGTGATTTCCAGAACTGCAACACACGTCTTGATCTCCAGAGGCCAGTAAGTGTTGGAAAAAAGACCACCAAAGTAGCCAACTTTAGATGCCTGAATTTTAAAACATCAGCTTTAGTTTACAAGGAACTGTATATCTGAACATGTACAACTGCCTCATCCTGAATATCTCAATCGCTGTAAAGTTCCCAATAGATATGCAGTTCAGGTGAGTTCATTTCATTAAGCTTTGGGCATTCATGTGGGCTCCAGCCATCCAGCTCTGTGCTTGCTGATGAGAAAGAAGCACTTAGAAAGGGTGATTCCTTCTACCTAAAATAAGCATCCAAAACAGGCAGGAGAGGGCAGGAGATGACCTCCCTGCTCCCTGCTCTAGAAAATCCAGGTGACTGGCTCCAACTGGAAGTCTCACTTCCACTGAGTTATGGATAATCCCACTCTCTGAGCTTTGTGTATTTTAATATCAAATAAAAATGATTAATTCTGAAGAAATTATCCTCTGTAGCAATTTAGGAGGTATAATATCATCACTGCCAATTCCCAGAAGTCCTCCTGTCTGTATAAACCCCGCTGCAATAAAATGAGCGTGCATCTCTTTAACTTTCTCTCAGACTCCCAGGACAATAACCAGAGACTTGATGGTTTTTTAATATAGATGAGAAGACAGGTTATTTTCATGGTGAGGTTTTGGGATTTGTAAACATGCCTTTCATAATGACTAACAGGATACATTTGTCTACATCTCAGTGAATCAAGATGAGAATATATGGGTAAATAGTTCTCTGTTACATTTTACAAAATGTTATCTGCAATTAGGATTTCCAGTGGCAAATGTTGTAAATCAATGTGTTTCGATGAAATGTGCTATCTCATAAATCAAGCTGCTCTTTACTAACATCGTCTGAAAATAATGTTTTATTACAGCAATTACGAATTGTATATTTTGACTAACATTGTAGAATTAGCAAAGAATCATCGATTATTTTAATCAGACTGCTGGAGAATAGTTTGGAAGTATGAAGACAGAAATAAAACTTTAACTTTGTATGCTCTGGAAAATATAGATGGACTTTAACATGCTCGTGTAACACAATTTCAAAGCATTCAGCAAAGAGACGTCACCGTTTGGCACTGCTCACACACAGCCTACAAGGTGAGCGTCGAGCACCTCGTGCAGGCAGGAGCTGTCAGAGCTAGAGGAGCAAGGGCTGAGCTGGTTGCATCCACGCTCAGCTGGCCCTGGAGGCTGAGCAGATGTGAACTTGGCTCATTAGCCAAGATGAGGAGCAGATGGGAAGCCCATGTCCTTTAAAACAAGCCAGGGAGTTGTGTCCAATATTTTACCACAGGATTCAAAAAGGAGTGGACAGAGGTCTCATGGTCCTCACTACTGAGCTGAGGCACCTGAGTATAAAGGTAAATGGAGAAGCACGGAGCTAACACAAACTGCTGGTGATGCACACATGAAAAAGCAGCTCAGACAACACTGCACCCTGTGAGGAAGCACGATGAGGAGAAAGACCCTCCTATAAGGTGTGGACACACGGAGGGTTGTGTCTGCTTATCTGCAGAGCAGGCAGGGGTGGAGCAAAGCTGCAGGAGGAATTCAGTGGCAAATAATATCTTTTTGGAGCACATCTCCTTTCCAGGATGCTTCCAACACAACTCAGCAAGGTGTTAGTGCATTCATGAGGCGTGTGCAAGCCTACGACTGCGATGCATTAACCCAAGCCAGACGCCTTAACGCAGGCGGAGGCTGACAAGGCTTCAGCAACCACCGAGCCAAGGAGAAGCACTAGGGGGAGCTCCGGCACCGCGCTGCGCGGGGACCCGGCTCATGGAGGCGGACCCGAGGGCATCCGTGGGGATGTGGGGTGGGGTGGGGTGGGATGGGATGGGAGGGGAGGGGAGGGGAGGGGAGGGGATGGGATGGGATGGGATGGGATGGGATGGGATGGGATGGGATGGGATGGGATGGGATGGGATGGGATGGGATGGGTGCCGACCGGGCAGCTCCCTCCAGCTGTGTTCTGCCCCCACCTCCTCCCCCCCAAAAAAGGCCCTCCATCACAGAAAGCACTCACATAATAATAATAACAACAACAAGAACAGCAGCAACAACAACAACAATAATAATAATGAAATATAATAATAAATAAATTTATTATTATTATTATTATTATTATTATTATTATTATTATTATTATTATTATGAGAGCCTTCTTCTGTATTTAGACCCAGACAGGGCCCTCCAACACAGGTGAAACCACCAGGTTTGGGATACCTGGGATGGGCTTTCTGAGAGAGTCTGGGAGTAAAGTCGTGTTGCACCAGAAGAGGAGAGTGGGAGTTGTGCAGGATGGCAGGGGCAGGGGCTTGAGTTAAGAAAACTGGTTCACGGAGGGATCTGTGACAAGTGATGAAAGAGTCCAAGGTCGGCTTAGCCACAGAGCCATTTTGCAGATCTGCCATCTTTGATGAGGGTGCATTTCTGCTGGGAAACATTTCGGGAGTGCAGAAATCAAAGCAGACTGGAGATGACTGGGTTAGGGCATCCCCACGCACGCCAGACCTCAGCGCCCTTCTCACAGCCACCAAACCAGACCAGGTGCTCGGTGGCACAGGGTTTCCTCCTCCCAGCTGGAAGCGCTGCTGTGCTAGTGTATCGCTGCCTCCTTCCCCATCCCCCAGTGGCTAATTAATTAAGCCATGCAAAATGAAACAGCCTTAAAAACGCTGGCACAAAAAGATCCACCCAGGAGTGGTGGAGGAGTTCACAGAGCCCTAGGAGAGAGGTGACAGAGGAGCTCAGCTCCCTGGGTGAGCGCCCTGACACTGGTCTGGGGGCCCTTTGAAGACCCATTCCAATTCATGCTTCTGGAGATGCTTCCTGTAGACAAAACAAAAAGGGGGCTGCTCAGATCAGGGATTCAGACTTAAGGGGCTGAGGTGGAAGACTGATATTTAGGTAGAGGAGAAACAGTCCTGGCAGGACTGGGGGAGCCCAGGGGTTGTGGCTATGGATCAGGTCTCGGATGAGGAGGGATGTTGAGGAGCTGTGGTGCGTGCACCATGCCCTGTCCTTTATCTCTTTCATAGAATCATTAAGGTTCAAAAAGCCCTCCAAGATCATCTGGTCCAACCATCCCCCTACCACCAATGTCACCCACTAAACCATGTCCCCAAGCACCACGTCCAACCTTTCCTTGAACACCCCCAGGGACGGTGACACCACCACCTCCCTGGACAACACGTTCCAATGCCTGACTGCTCTTTCTGAGAAGAAATGTCTCCTCATTTCCAACCTGAACCTCCCCTGGCGCAACTTGAGGCCATTCTCTCTAGTCCTATCACTAGTTACCTGTGAGAAGAGGCCGACCCCCAGCTCCCCACACCTTCCTTTCAGGTAGCTGTAGAGAGCAATAAAGTCTCTCCTGAGCCTCCTCTTCTCCAGACTAAACTTCTGAAGAAAGCCTGGAAGTCGCATCTAATCGCAACCCGGTGGTATCACCAGTGCTGTGACAGCCCTGTCCTGAGATCCCAAGAAAAAGGAGATGCCCATGTCTGGCTTCCACCCAGCTCCCCTTGGCGAACTGAGGACCTGCAGGAGGCCAGCAAGGGCAGCCTTTGGGAGATCCTTTGGGGTCTCTGCACCAAGGGGAGCAGCTCGGGGTGGTCCCGATGCGTGGAGGTCATGGTGCTAACCCCACACAAAGCCAAACTTCGGTTCTAAATGCCACCTGGGCTGCCACCTGCGGCTGTCACCCTGTCACCCTCCCAAACCACCCCACTGAGGGCAAACCGGGCCCAGCGTGCTCAGCCCCGAGGTGAGCGGCCGGAGGAGGGCAGTGTGAGGCAAGGCTGGGAGCAGGGCCCTGCCCCTCGGCCCTGGGGCTTTTCTAGCCCAGGAGCAGGGGGTGACACCGGGCTGGCACTGGGAGGTGACAGCTGGGAGCAACCAGGAGGAGGTGGAGGGCAGTCAGACAGAAGCTCCTCCTCGGAGCCAATAGGACAGGGGTTTTTGTTTGGTTTGGAGGGCCCGGGTTTGTCCCTGGAAGACGAGAGGCCTCCTCCCTTCTTTACAGCTCCAGAGCTGTTTTCAGGAACAGGCGGCGGGGAGGAGGCGGGAAAACCTGTAGCCCCCAGGAGGAAATTTGGGAAGCGGCGTGGCCATAAGTGAGCTGGGCACCTGCGTCCCTGCACTCCCCACAGTGCCCAGCACGAAATATTACCCACAAAAGCCCAGGGGCCTGCAAGGAGGCGTGCAGTTAACGCCTTCGAAACCTTCGACCCCGCAAACAACAAACCGTCCGCCCAGGCCGGAGTCGCGCCGTGCCTTTGCTGACTGAACAGGCTTGTTGGATTGGGCTCGAAGAGAAACACGGGGCCAAGGGAGCTATGGGGCAGCCACTGCGGAGCTTCTGGCCATACAGGGCCTTGGGTAGGGGGAATAAATGGATAGGACGTGTGGGAAGACACGGCCACATGCATCACCTCCCTGCCAGGGTTATGTTTCAAAGGCAGGAGAAATAGGAAATAGACTCATGCGATCATTAGGGTTGGAAAAGCCCTCCAAGATCATCTGGTCCAACCATCCCCTACCACCACCGTCACCCACTAAACCATGTCCCTAAGCTCCATGTCCAACCTTTCCTTGAACACCCCCATGAGTTAGGAGGACAGCAAGGACCTCGGGCTTTCTATTACCCCAAGATGAAGGGGGGGACAGCCTGGAGGCTCGCAGCTGCAGTGTGATGGTGTCCTTGGGGAGGGACTCAGCACCAACATCTGCGGCCACATCCTGCACGGTGCGAGGCCGAAGGCTGCGGCTGAGGGACACCACACAGCCCAAGGAGCATGGGGGGAGACTGCAGGCCCCATGAGGGGCTGGGAGGGTGTGGGGGTGTCCCCCAGGGCTATGGGGCTGCCAGCAATAGCTGCTTGGCCTCGGGCTCCTGCCCGTTGGGTGCGCGCTGTGGGCTGAGTCCTGGCCACTGTGACTGGATCAGGCCCCGGGGTGACATCCCAGAGGGGAGCCTGGGGACAGCCCCAGACACCCCATGGCAGACCGAATCCTCCTGTGCTTAATTTAACTCTTTCCCCACATTTTCTCCCCACACTTCCTTTAGGCTCCCATTTCCCGGAGGGGAGCTGGGACCATCCAAGCTGAGCCCTGACGGCACCTGTCCAAGGGGGCAGCGGGGGGGGCCCGGCTGGTGCTGCAGCTTGGCATGCTGTGCTGTGCCATGCCTTGCTGTGCCATGCCTTGCTGTGCCGAGCCGTGTCATGCCATGCCTTGCTGAGCCGTGCCGAGTGGTGCCGTGCCTTCCCCCCAGTCCCCCGGCTCCGCTCCCTTCCCAGCAACGAGGATCCCGCTGGGGAGCAAGCGCTCAGCATCCAACCCTCTCCGAGAGGCATGTGCTTAAACAAGCCGGGTATCAACCCCACGATAAAAGTATTGGGTTATTCTGCAACGTAATCTACATCAAAGCCTCGGGGGCTGCCGGCTTGAAAAGATCCAAGATGTTTTCTGAGTCCTTATCATGTCTGTGCTTAGGGGGAGCCATAAATTCCACAGGGCGGACGAACTAACACACGATTCCTCCTTCCCTTCGCTCTCCTTGGCCACCAAAGGGCTTTTATTTTTCTTTTTTTCTTTTCTTTTTTTTTTTTTTTTTGCCTTGCAAACAAAGCTCCCGGTTCCGCGCCGTTAACACGGGGGGGCACGGGAGGGGGATGATCTCCCCACCCCACCCCAAGCTTCTCCTCAGTGATGGAAAAATACTAGTTTTTCAAACAAAAACGCATATTACGACCCAAAAAGGTGCACACACAGCCCTGCAAGGCCCTTCCCGGGGCTTAAGGGGGGCGGGGGGTGCCTGGCACTGGGCACTGGCCGCTGCCCCCCCCGGGACCGGCAGCGGGCACCGGGTGCGCCGTCGGCGGCTCCCTCGGACCCGGATCCCCCGGGGGCAGGCAGATCCCCTGGGAAATGGTGATTTTCGGCTCCAGATGGAAGGTTTGGGGCTCAAGGAGGAAAGCGGGGAGCCCGCAGCGACGGCTCCGGAGCCCCGGAGCCCGAAGCGGGGAGCCCGGCACGGCAGCGTCTGGCCGGGCCAAAGTCCTGGGAGAAAGAGCCCCTCGGGGAAAAAATAAATAAATAAAAGAAAATAAAAGAAAAGAAAAAGAAAAGAAATAAAGTAAAACGAAAAGAAAAGAAATGAAAAGAAATAAAGTGAAATGAAATGAAATGAAATGAAATGAAATGAAATGAAATGAAACGAAATGAAACGAAATGAAACGAAATGAAACGAAATAAAATGAAATGAAATGAAATGAAATAAAATAAAATAAAATAAAATAAAATAAAATAAAATAAAATAAAATAAAATAAAATAAAATAAAATAAAATAAAATAAAATAAAATAAAATAAAATAAAATAAAATAAAATAAAATAAAATAAAATAATAAAGAAACAAACCAAAACACAATAGCACCAGGTGATATTTCTCTCCAACCGGCCGCTCCGACTGGGCAATTGTCGGTTTTAGAGGTATCGGGTCGCTTTTCCCCGCTGGGGATCTAGGGAAATAAGAACATAATAATAATAATAATAATAATAATAATAATAATAATAATAATAATAATAATAATAGTAATATAGAAGGAAACAAGGGGGGGAGAGACCAGGGCCTCTCCTGCGCTCCTGTGTCTGGGGATGGAGCTGCCAGAGCCCCCCAACGGGACCCGCTCCGCTCCGGGGGCTTTGGCCGGAGCAGGAAAAGTCCCAAAAAGGTGGCAGCGAAGGAGGGGGAGGCAGCCAGGGCCGGCTCGGGACCCTCCACCCCGGCAAAGCCTTGTCGCCTTTGTGTCCCCAAATCCGCGGGGACAGAAGAGGGAAAACCAGCGTGGGAGCTGCAGCTGGAGGCGGTGCCCCTCTCCCCAATTTTTTGTGGGGGAGACAAAAATCCTGCCCCAGCCGAAACGAAGGGGGACAGGGGAAGGGGAGTGCCGCCGTCCACGGAGACGGTGCGGGCGGGGGACACGAGAAAAGCCAAGGAGGGGAGGATCGGGGAGGGGGCACCCCGAGCTGTCCGTGCCCGGCTGGTTTAGGGTTTTTCTGGGGTTTGGTGCGATTTAATACTTTATGTTCGGATTTTTGTCGTTTGGATGGTTCCTTCCTCCCTTTGTGGCATCATCAACTTGGCGTGGGGGCTGCGAGCCCCGCTCCCCCTCCCAGTTAACCCAGCAGCACCCAGGTGCGATGCTGGAAACGGGAGGGAAACCACCTCGGGAGAAGGCTGCGGGCGAGCGTTGCGCTCTTGTTATTGTAGGGTCGCGATTGTGGGCTCGCAACCACGGCCGTGAGCTTGAGGCAACCTCGTTTTCCGCACGGTACCCGTGCGACGGGACACGGACACCCGGGTACCGACCACCGGAGACCCCCGGGAGCCCGGGGAGAGCCGTCGGGGAAAGCCGGTGCGACGTGCTGGGAAAGCGGGAGGGGGCTTTTCTCGGCGGGTGAAAGGTTCCCTCGCTGTGTCATGGGAAAAGATGCAAATATGCAAACGTTTTCTGGCATTGTCCCGGCTCAGGGTGAAAAGTTAAAGCATAAAAGCGGCGGGGGGAGCTGAGAAAAGGGGGGGTTGGGGGGGCGCCTCTTCAAAGGGGGCTGGCTGGCTCGGGGAAGCCGGCTGCCGCTCGCCCGCTCTCCGGGGCGGGTTCCCAAGGCGTCGGGGTGGGAAATAAAAAAAAATACGAGTGTGCCAGGAGGGGAGGTCGCCTTTTTACCCGACGGCATCGCCCCTCCCGGCTTTCCCGGTGGAGATGAGAGCGGGCAAAGCTCTTCCTTCGCTACCCCCGTGGGCGCCCCGCAGCCCGGCTTTGGGGAGCTCTTTTTGGGGCGGGAGGCGCTGCTCGAGCACGGGGCACGGGGCCCACGTCGAGGCCGTCGGGGGCAAGGGGGAAAAGGAGCCCCCAGGAGCACCGGGGCCCCGACAGCGCCGGGTTTGGAGGCTGCGGGGACACACGCGTGGGGACAGAGGCTGTGCCCTCCGAGGGGGGGGTCTCCTCTTACCTCGCCTCCATCGCCCGTGACCGAGTGGGCAGCGCCCTAGAAAGAGCAGCAGGCCGCGGCGGCGGGGGGGTTTGTGGCTTAAAAGAACCACGAGAAAGAAGGAAAAAAAAATCGCTTGGTGGATTTTTAATGAAAACTCCCTCCTCCTCCGCCCCTTCCTTGCCCCCCAGCCCCAAGAAGAGCTGGTTAAAGCGCTGCCCGCAGATCGGCCGCGATACACGGTTCCCATATTCCCACCCTCGCCCTTAGATCTCCCTCTCTGTCTTTTGCAAGTCTCTTGATTTCATCCTTTGAACCTGTGATTGGAGGTTAAAGTGCACCAGGTTGCAATGGAAGGAGGAAGCTCTTAAACAATAAAGGCTTGAATATTTAGCTGTGATCAGGTCGCTGCCCTCTCCTTATCTTTTTAAATGCAAATCGTCTTTTAGGGGTAGTAGCTATATACCCAGCGCCTCTCCACGTCACCTGCCTTTGGTGTGTCTGGGCCATTACTAATAGGGCCTTGTAAACAATCGTTAATCATGTAAGTGCTGCCGGCCATCGGCTTCGGACCGGCCCCGGCAGCGAGCAGCGCTCGGCGCCGAGGCAGAGCGGGGCCGCGGCCCCTCCGCCTGCCCCCTCCCCGCCCCGGGGGAGCCCGGCCCCGGGCCCCAGCAGCTCCGAGAGCCCCAGCAGCATGCGGAGAGCCGCCGCCGGGGTCCCGCCAGCATGTACGTGAGCTACCTCCTGGACAAGGACGGGCCCATGTACCCCGGCCCCGTGCGCCACTCGGGGGGGCTCAACCTGGCGGCGCAGAACTTCGTGGGCGCCCCCCAGTACGCGGACTACGGGGGCTACCATGTGAACCTCGACAGCTCCCAGTCCCCCGGCACGGCCTGGCCGGCTCCCTACGCCGCTCCTCTCCGCGACGACTGGGGAGCCTACGGGCAAGGGGCGCCGCCGGCCGCCGGAACCGTCCACGGCCTCAACGGGGGCTCCCCGGCCGCGGCCATGGCCTACAGCCCCGCCGAATACCACCACCACCACCCGCACGCCCACCACCACGCCGGCCCCTCGCCCCACTGCTCCGCCGGGGTCATGCAGCCCCTCAACGCCGCCGCCGCCGCCGCCGGGGCCGCCCCGGAGCCGCTGTCCCCCGGGGGGCAGCGCCGAGGGCTCTGCGAGTGGATGAGGAAACCGGCGCAGCCCCCCCTCAGCAGCCAGGGTAAGCGGGGAGCCGGCGGGGAGCCGCGGAAAGGGGCGCCCCGTCGGGGGACGGGGGGTGCTCCGCGCCCGTCGGGGGGCCCGGGGAGGGGGGACCTCGGCACAAACCCGCTCGGGAGCTGCTCCTCGGCGGCGTTTTCTTGCTGGCCACCGGGGGGAAAAAGCGCTGCTGACAGCCGCCCCGCGCTCCCCGGTACGCGGCCCGCGGCGGAGGGCAGCGGCAGAGCCCCGAGGGCTCCCCGTGCGCCCCGTCGGGGGGTCGCGGAGCTCCGGGAGCGAGCCCGGGCGGCATCCCGAGGGCAACGCTCCGCTCTTCCTCCCTCCTCCGCTCCGCTCGTCCACTTATAGCCACTTAAAAGATTTTTATAACCAATTACAGGCGTATAAATCATCGGCCGGTGTCGCTCCGCATTTGTTTCTGACTCACTGGCCGCCTAACCCTTTAGGAACCCTTAGCGCGGCCGGGCCACCCCTGCGGGGATTTCGGGTGCCCTCGGTCCCCGAAATGGGGCCGGGAGGTGCGAGGGCGTCCCCCCCCCCCCCCTTGTGTCCCCCCCTCCCCGTTCCCCCGGCGGCCGAGGCTGCCTGGGGGAGGCCGGGGGAGGCCGCTCCCGGCGCCGCTCTCCCTTGTGATGTTAATCCCCCCGCAGCCCGGCCGGGCCCCCTCTTTTATATATTCCTCCCCCCCCCCCCTTTACATCTGCCACGGGGAGATGCATGCCTCCCGCTTTGATGTACACCTTCCGCTGCCATTGTCTCTCTTTTTTATTTGTATTTATAAATATACGGCCGAAAAGCACCCAAAAAAAAGAGACTTTGGGCGTCCCTCTCCCAGCTCCGGGGGGGTTCCCCGACGGCCCGGGGAGGGGGGTCCCGGGCACCGAGGCTCTGGGGAAGCCCCGGTGCCCCCGCCGCTGGCTCCGGGTGGCGGTGGCGGTGTTGGAGGAGCTCCCCCGGGGCCCGTGGCGCTTCCCAGGGCAGCCCGTGGTGTTCCCACAGGTCGGGGCTGCGCGGTGGTGGCCGGTCCCTTGGCTCCATTCAAATTCTGCCTTTGGAGCCAGTGTTTATGTTAATGCGCGAGGCTGGGGGGGGGGGGATGAAAGCGCCTGCCGCCATTTGTTCAGTAGTGGTAATTCAAACAGAATGTGGCTGTCATTAAGGCTTTGAGAAGGTTTTTTTTTTTTTTTTTTTGTCTTTGATAAGATCTCCTTGTCCCGCATTGTTTGGGATTGTGTTCCCTATTCACTGGCTCTGGGGAGTTTTCTCTGATCAGGCTTGTATCTTTACAGGGTGCTTTTGTTGTGGTTTGCAGAGAGTTTACCTGAACAAAGTCAGCCTGCCAGCCATTAAGCACCTAGGGGGCAGAAACTCCCCGCGCCTCAGATCTCTGGGGAAGGAGGAGAAGGGCCGGGGCTCCAACCAGCTCAACCAGAAACGAGCCCAAGAAAGGAGGTCACTCCATGCAGCCATGCATATACTCGCCGGCCACTCGCCGAAATTCGCCTTCGGATTGGGTTTTGTTCATTTTGGGGGGCTGCAACCGCGCGGAGCCCTCCCGGGGGCACCGCGGAGTCCCCTCCGGCCCTGCCCGACGCCGGCGGCGGGGCGAGAGGCGGCGGAGCCGGGCGGGAGCCCGGGGGCTGCTCCAAGCCGCCGGGCCCTCAGCGGGACTTTCCTTTCTTTTCCCCTTTCCCCCCCTTTTCCCTTTTTTTTTTTCCCCTTTTTCCCTCCTTTTTCCATTTTCCCATTTTTTTCCTTTCTCCCCCATTTTTTCCTTTTTTTCCCCCCTTTTCCCTTTTTTCCCCCCCCTCTTTTTCCTTTTTTCCCCTCTTCTTTTCCCTCTCCTCCTAAGTCCTTCCCCGATGGGGAAGGCAAAGCAAAACCAAAGGTGGCCAAAAGAGCACAATAAAGTTGTCCCCAGCAAAACGACCGGGAGCGCACCGGAGCGCGAGGGGGGGGGGGGGGGTGGCGGAGGGCCCGCGCCCATGTCGCTGTCGCAACTGACATTCCCGCAGCTTTTGCAACACGTGCCCAAGGTCTGAGGGACGGTTTAACTGCTGCTCTCCCCTCTGTTTGCTGTTCTCAGGGGAGCCCGGTGCAGGGAGAGGCGGGCAGGAAGCCGGGCTGGCCTCATCCTGCTTGCCCTGCGCCCTCCGGGAGCCACCCTGCGGCGGCCGCCGCGCAGCTCCGCGCTGCTTTTGCTTTTGCTTTCCCAACCCGGGCTTTGTTCCCCGCAGTTAAAACCAGGACGAAAGACAAGTACCGCGTCGTCTACACCGACCACCAGCGGCTGGAGCTGGAGAAGGAGTTCCACTACAGCCGCTACATCACCATCCGGAGGAAAGCGGAGCTGGCCTCCAGCCTGGGGCTGTCCGAGAGGCAGGTGTGTGCCTCCAGAATGTAGGGGTCGGGTGTGGGGGGTCGGGATGTGTGGGGCAGGGATGCGTGGGTCGGGATTTGTGGGGTTGGGATGCGCAGGGATGGAATGCACGGGGCAGGGATGTGCGGGGCAGGGATGTGCGGGGCAGGGATGTGTAGGGTCGGGATGTGTAGGGTAGGGTCGGGATGTGTAGAGTTGAGATGTGTAGGGTCAGGATGTGTAGAGTTGAGATGTGTAGTATCTAGATGTATAGGGTTGGGATGTGTAAGTTTGAGATGTGTAGGGTTGGGATGCACAGGGACAGGATGTGTAGGGTTGGGATGTGTAGGGTTGGGATGTATCGGGTTGGGATGTGTAGGGTTGGGATGTGTAGGGTTGGGGTGTGTAGGGTTGGGATGTGTAGGGTTGGGATGTTTTGGGTTTAATGTACAGGGTTGTGATGCGCGCATCGGGATGCAGGAATGCCCGGGACAGGGATGCTCAGTGCGGGGATGCTTGGAGCAAGGATGCGCGCAACCAGGGATGCGTGGAACCAGGGATGCGCATGCCAGGATGAACAGGGAGGCTCCCGGCGCCTCTCCCATTACGGATCCCCGGGGGGAGGGGGGGGGGGACAGCCGCAGGCAACACCCCCCTGACTGCCCTCTCTCCCCCCGGCAGGTGAAAATCTGGTTCCAGAACCGGCGGGCGAAGGAGAGGAAGATCAACAAGAAGAAGCTGCAGCAGGCGCAGCCCGGCGGTGCGGAGCCGCTCAGCCCCGGCGCCCCTCTGCAGGGTCCCACGGGGGGGGCGGCAGCCGCCGGGCTGGGTCCCGCCGCCCCCCAGTGACAGCGGCCGGGGGGGGGCCGCAGCTCAGGGACTGCTGGAGGGCACGGCCGCAGCGGGGCCGGGCCGAGCCGTGCCGGGCCGTGCCGGGGCCGGGGGGGGTCTCGGTGGCACGGTGGGAGCGGCCCCCCCCCCGCCTATGCACTACACCGCCCCGCGGGGCCGGCCTTGTGTACAGAGTGTACAGTGTGCGTGTCTCGTCGTCCGGGGGAATCGTGGCGGTGGCTTTATTATTATTAATGTTATTATGGTTTTCGGTTTTCTTTTTTTATTGTTTTTACCCTGGAGTTTGTTAGATAAAAGGGGGGCGCGGGCACTGCCTGCCTGCCCCCCGTGAATCTCAGGGATCCGCAAGGTTTTCGAAATGTTGTCGGGCTAACAATGAATTTTAACAGGAAGAAAAAAAATTAAAGCACATTTTTTTATTTTATATTTTATTATTTTATTTTTTCTCATGACCATAAATATGCAAAACGTTCATCCTGCCCTAAGGGTCAGAGCAGACAAGATAAGGCGCTGTTTAAACGTTCAGAAGTGAATTGCTTAATGTTAGACACTTGTAAAAGAGCCCATAAATCCCGTGCTGATAGTCATCCAGCCAGATTTATTAGCCGCAGTGCAGAGAAATTGGAAGAGTGAAGTCTCTGCAAATCATGTCCAGCCGTGCTGGAGGGGGGATCCTTCTCCGTGTGTGCGGAGCTAACGCAAAGTGCCTGGTGCCATTTTGCAATGCTTGCAGTGTCCTTTAATTTAAATTATGTCTCTTTTCTCGCCCCCTCGTGCTGTTTGGCTCACTTGGAGTTTTTTTTTTCCAGTTAGTTTTCAAAACTGCCCTTGGATTTACCAGCTTTGCCTTCATCGCAGCCTCACTGAGAGCAGAAACCCGCAGAGGAGCCATGTGCCCAACACAGCTCGCCTCCCATGGGCTGTGCCCGTTCACCATTTCTTCTTAAACGATGGGGACCAGGATAGAAATGCCAAAGGCTCACCCAGCTTGAGACGAAAGGAGAAAGGTCTGGTTGATTTGGCCAAATCACCCAGTGCCCCAGGCTGGCTGTGGGACCTGCTCATGTGGGGCTGCGCCCTGGTGGGAATGGGAGCACCGCCCAGCCCCAGGCACATTTTGGGGTGATTTCTGCAGGTTGCTGACTTCTCCGGCACATGGCCCTGTGTCTCTCTGTTTTTCTCACCAACTCCATTCCAAATACCCCATTTGCCTTCCTCGGGGCATTTTGTTTTTCCTCTTCTCACCTTGCTGACAGCCGAAGCCACGTGCCAGCGGGATCTGCAGGACGGCACGGGCAGGATCGGTTTGCCCCATGGACCAGGTATCTCTTCTCTGTGCCTGAGGGAGGATGGGGAAATGCTGACAGCTGAGTTTTTCTGCAGCTTTTGGGGCTGGACACAGGCTGGCAGCAGCCACGAAGACCTGAACCCGGTCTCCCATGCATGGGGGAAGACCGAGGCAGGGAGCAGCACTCCCAGTGCAGGGAGTGGTTGTGCCAGGGAGTGTGGTCAAGTCCACAGGGTTTTGCAGGCACCATCCCCTGCTCCTTCCTCCCAGGGGAGCCCAGGGTCTCCAGGTGGGTGCTGTCCCCCTTCGAGGATGCCCTCTGGTGCCCGGGGCCGCCCCCGCAGCATCGATCCCAGGCCCGGCTGCTGCCTGAGCTGGTGCGGGTTGCTGCGATACGCCTGTCAATAAACCCTGTTTGGATTGTGGAGCGGAGCGCAAGGTTTGTTTGTTTAGTGGTTAGAGGTTCAAAAGTCGGCATTGTCCCACTGCAGAACGAGTACAAGTTTTTTCTCCCTAAGGAAAAGCTGGCTGCGGCGGGTGGGAGGGAGGGAGGGAGAGATATCGGTGGGCCCTTTTATTTGCTTCCAGGAATAATTAATGGCAGCGCAAAAAAAAAAAAAAAAGAAAAAAGAAAAAAAAAAAGATGACCACGGAGTTATGAAGGACCATCAATAAGTGAATTAATCACAAAGGATCTTTGGGTGTGATAGGTGTTGCTTGGCAGGGTTTGGCTGGCACTTCCCCATGCCCCTGGAGCTGGGGTGGCATGGGGCTGGCAGAGCCCTGGGATCACCACCACGAGGGTGGCACGGGACTGCCCAGACAGATCTGAGACACCACGACAGATTCTGTTCCCCTCCAGCACCACGTTCCTGCTTGTCTTCAATGCTGAAAGTGCCGGGATCTTCAGCTTTTATCTATAGGACTTTTGGGTGAACAACTCGTAAAGTGCACGAAGTTCTTATGTCTCCAAATTGTTCACACCAAAACAAGCCCGGTGTGTTTTAAGCAATCCCCATTACTGATCTCTTTCCCCCTTTGCTAGTGAACGTTTGCTTTTGAGCTCCCCTCAAGTTCTTGCTGGCGGCAATGCAGAACTCAAATTTCTTGCTATAAAGAGGAACCAACCGAGCAAATTATATCCACACCCAACTTCAAACATTTGCCCCCTCCCATCCCCAAACAAATAAACCACCAGCCTTCCGCCTTCCTTTATATTCCCTATGCACCATAAAGGAGTGTAAAAAGGCAAAAACTGGATAACTTCTTTATTTGGGGTGATATTTACAGGGATGTGGAGCACTCCAGTGGCCGGACTATGATGCTGAATGGGATTTGGGAGTGGTGAGCTGGTTTTGGTGACACCCCCATGCCAACCATGTTATGTCCCTCAGCCTGCTAGCTGAAGTCAGTGAGCTTTATAGAAAGGAAAAAATTAAAAATAAAAAATCCCTGAAGTCAGCAACAAGGAACCAGCCCCAGAAACCCTGGATCCCACTGGGGCCTGGAGCCGTGTGCCGAAGTTTTGAGCGGTCCGAGCCGAAAGCAAAAGTTGAACTGGTGCCAGTGAGGCGGTGCTGGAGGCCTTCCAGGAGCAAACAGCTCATGAAGGGTAAGGGAAGGCAGCAGAACAGGGGTCAGGTGAAGGCACGCCCGGGTGTGCAACAGCTCAGGGACAAAATAAGGCCACCGGCGTGTGAAGGGGCATGGGGAGGGTGGCTCAAGGGAGCAGAGGGCAGGAGGTGCACTTGCAGCCCGTGGAGGCTGGCCTTGGCCAGGAGCTGTGGGTGAAGGCTGCTGTGGAGAAGTGCCAGGAAGCTCTGGGGACAGTCCCTCTTGCTGCTGCTGAGTGAACACAGGCTGTTTCTTTTAGTTAATGTCTCAGCTGCCATGATGTCCCCCATCCCTTTCTCAGCTTTTGGCTCTTTTGGAGATGAAGCTGACCTTCCTTGAAGGAAGGGGACAGGCACTCCCTTGCAAAGCAACAGAAAAAATTTGAGCTATTCACTAAAATAAACAGTTTGTTGCCAGGAGACTGGATTCGGAGACCAGGAATCCCTTTCCAGATCTGTATTTCTAAATTAAATTGTCATCCATTGGGGACGATGCCCAGTGCATCCCCATGCAGGTGCTTTAAAAGCATCACCAGTATGGGCAAAGAGAGGATGAAAACTCGCAGAAGATTCTCACTTCATGCCCACCTGGATGTGTAAGTACAGATCTGTGGCAGACATCAGGCCCCAGCCCCGTTAACCATTGGCAAGATCACCGTCTTCCCTCAGAGGGTGGCGAGGCCCTGGCACAGGCTGCCCAGAGAAGCTGTGGATGCCCCATCCCTGGAGGTGCTCAAGGCCAGGCTGGATGGGGCTTTGGGCAACCTGGTCTGGTGGGAGGTGTCCCTGCCCATGGCAGGGGGTTGGAACTGGGTGGGCTTTAAGGTCCCTTCCATCCCAAACCATTCTGTGATCCTATGAAGGTGGCAAGCAATAGTTTTCCTCCTGTTCCTATCTTCCTCTGGTCAAAACATAATATCTAATCTGTTGGCCAGAGCAGAGGCTTTGATTCACTTCCTCCAATTAACAAAAGTGTATCACTGGCTTTGTTTAAGGTCTTAAAGAACTGCTTCTAACTGCTTATTTCAAGTTGTTCTGCAAGTAGGTCATGCCCAATGTAACATCTCAACTCAAGCCCCGCTTCCCAGTGCTCCTGCACCCAGATATAACAGGCAGGGTTGGAAGGAAAGTTCTTCCTATGGTGTTATTCAGAGAGAGCAGAGCAAGCCAGAACAAAAAAAAGCCCTGCAAGAGCAAATCTTGCTGCAGAGGAATAAAAGCCGAGCACGCGGACCCGTCCTGCTCCAGGCATTCTTGTCCCCTTAGTCATCCAGGTATTTTTTGGCAGCTGTCGCAAGCTTGTGTAGTTTTGCTTTTGAGTCAGATCCTGTTCCCCTGACAAGTCTTGTTGGCTTCCAAGAAGTCCCAGCCTGTCCCTCAGATACCTTTGACAGGACCAAAGAGCTTTGTGAGAGAAAAGCTGCCTTATCTCTGGCATTCTTTGGGGAGGATGCTCCTGCCGCAGGACTTCCCTTCCTCCTCAGGTGAACAAGGCAAGCTTT
>NC_137694.1:190148206-190178206 GCF_964034855.1 Anser brachyrhynchus
AGATGGGGGAGCAACCTCCAGTGCATCACACGGGGGAATTAAGCCTCAGTATGAAAGGTACATGCTGCGGTTAGCAGCTAAGGAAAACACACAGAGCACCTTGTGTCTGTACGGTGACTAAAGCAGAGCCGTGTTCCCTGCTAATGAGCTCATTGGCATCGTCATCCTGTAGCTGCAGAGGTCGTGGCACAACATCACTTACATTTTTCTTCACTTTTCTTGGTAAATGCTTCTCTCTGGCTTCTCCCCCACAACCATCAACTTCCATCTCCGCTTGCCTCTCCTCTGACCCCTCCTGCTTTCAGCTGCCACCTTCCTGATCCTTATAGGTCCACCCTCTCCACCTGCTCCTTTTGGGGCTCTGTGGGAGCTGCTCTTGCCCACATCCCCAGTTCGCATCCCTCAAAATCTTGTCCTTCGCCTTCTTGGGAGACAAGGAGAAGGGAAATATACTGCCTTCCCCATGTCCACGGCACGAGAACAGAGGGGGTCCTCCCCCAACCCCACTGCTTGGCAATTTCCATTCTTGGGATAAAAAATCCAGCCCATGCAGCGCACGAGAAAATCAGAGCTTGCTAGTGTGCCAGCTTATCTGGAGCAATGTCACCTCACGCAGTCTCACCCTTAGCCAAATACTGACTCACCAGCAGGGGTTAGCAGCGGGAGAGGAGAGAGGGCAAAGCAGATGTCAGACCAGCCCTCGCTGCTGGGAGCTCTGCGGGGAAGAAAAGGCACGATTTCAAACCAGAGGGACTTGAGTGGCTGTGTTGAAGGGTATTTAAAAGCTGGGGTGCGAGGTTGCTGCTCGCCCACCACTTGTCCCAGGCGAGCACAGGTCCCCGCCAGGAGGGGCTGCTTTGGGAACATGACTCCGGAGCCCCACGCCGCCGCGCCCAGCCGAGGCTCCCGGCAGGTAGCTGTTTGCTTTTCCCTGGAGAAGGGTTTGGGCCCAGGGAAGTGGTGTTCAAACACAGGGCTCTGCTCGGGCTGGGAGCTGGTGTCCCTGCCCTAGCTCAGTGCCGGCCGTGGGGCAGCCTGATCTCCTGGCAGGGCCCTGGTGCCCTCAGCTCTCTCTGAAGGGAGATCCTTTCCCGCTTCTGGCTTCTTCTGCCAGTGAAGACACTAATTTCTACATGCATTGGTGCTTTGAGGTCCTTGGGGATTGTCCAAACCAAGCGCACTTACATTTATGACACTACCACCCCTGCTCAGAAAGAATACCAGCACGCTGCCAGCTGCTCGCAGCAGAAACTCTTCTCCCCACTAAAGCTCCTAAGTTTAGCCCTGCAAGAGACACAAGCCATCATGTAACGGGAAGGACACAGAGGACCTGAGGCTGCCACCAGCACCAGATTATCATGCCCAGTCCATCTCTGTCATGAAATAAAGCCCAGAAGCCTCTTTGGCAGTGCTCTCCACATGAGATGCTCTTCAGGTGTCTCTACTTTGGACTGGTTCATGCTGCTCACACTCCTCTCTCAAGTTTCTTTTCTCCCAATATATTTTTGGGCCATCTGTGATTAATACATCTGTTTGCCAAGGCATCTGCCTAACTTGTGCCCAGTGGGTCCTGGTGAATGGAGCCAGAGAGGAAGGCTCCTGCGAAGGTGAGGTCCCACCTAAGGGCATCCCAGTTGGCAGCAGCACAGCAGCAACCTCTCCTCCCTCCAGCACTGCTGCTGGAGTAGAGGGCTCCTAGAGCAAGCCCAGACAATAGGCAGCAAGACCAAATAGTAGAAGAACCACGTGTTTGGGTTTGCTACTCCATGATAGAGGCTGGCCAGCCCTGACTCATCCCTCAGGCACCTGGGGACAGAGGAGCACAGCTCATCTCTCCAGTGCTTCACCCATCCCAGTGAGTGCTGAGATCCCGGATGGACCAGGGAACAGAGGAGCTGAGTGTTGGGTCAGTAAGTGGTGTGGGAAAGGAGGCAGGGAAAGGCAGAGCCTGGGAAAAGCCTTGGCTCCATGTGCCTTTCACTTTGTTTCCCCATTCCTTGTGCTCATAGCTAAGACATCACTGAGTGTATAGGCACTGGAGAGGTGCACATCTTTATGGGGTGCTTTATGGGGTGCAGGAACCAACAAGAGGGGCAATGAGGCAGCTGTGGATAAATGGAAGTGGATAATGTTCACTATTTCTAACATGGGAGACTCCATTTTCACTTTTGATGTCCTCCCTAGACATTAAAACAGACGTAGTCTTGGTGGTGCAGAAATATCCTTTAGATCTGGTTGTTCTTAGCCCCAGGGTAGGAGGAAGCAGGGAAGGAGCTGCTGTTCTGAGCCAGGGGGTATGGGAAGTCCATGTGTGTATGTGTACATGTACATGTGTGTATGGGGGGCTTACCTGCACGTCCCCAAAACCTCTTATAAGAATGATACAAGGTGCCAGGAGTGCTGGGAGCCTCATGACATTCCTGCTCCCGGGGCGAGCAGCCAGGTTAGCCCTGCAGCACAACGCTGAGCTCCCAGCCAGCCCTGCCCCTTACGAAGGCCAGACTGCAAGGTACATCACCCAGCCCTCCAGCCTGGCTCCGGTGGTGATTTTAGGGCTGGCGTCCCTTCTGTGGTCATGCTTCAAGGCACCGCCGCCTTCCTGAGCAATGTTTCCTCTCCCAGCCTGCAACATCTCCCCTCCACAACGCCCATGGCGGCAGCAGCAACCGCAGCATGGGAGGCAGCAGGCTTCAGTGGAAAAACTTTCACACCTTCAGTTAAATCACCGCTTTCAGCATTGATTTATGGGCATCATTACTCATACAGAGCTGCAGACACACAGCGGGGGCTGCTGGATGTGGCCCTGCAGAAGGCAAGGAGCTGAGTGGTGGCAGCCCCCAGGCTTGTCGTAGCTGTGTGCCATCAGCCCTGGTCAGAGACAGGAGAGGGAAGTAAATATCCCTCGTGAAAACCTGATCCACAGGGTTAAAGATGATTAAATGTGCATTATTACAGTTTCAAAGGCAGGGGAGCATTTCCTCGGGAAAAGTGGGTATGTCTGGACACCTGATTTTGGTGAGATGGCGCGGCACAAGAGCTGTAGCAGCCCTGTAAGCCCCCATGCCAGCCCTGCCTTCCACCAGGTTACCTGCAGCATTTACCTCTGCAAGGTCCCAGGGCTCTCTTGATGCAGCTAAATCTGTTTTTTCCATCGGTGCAGTTGTAAGAAAGATGAATAGGGGGAAAAAAAAAAGTGCTAAACCCATCAGCTCTGCCAATTCTCTAACGAAAAAGACTTTATTCGTTAAAACTAAATCATGCAGGGCTGATTCTACTTTCACACGTGAAAATACCTTGACCTCGCTGTCAAAATCATATCAGCAAATTCGTAACAATTCAGCAAATTCTGCATTAGTACAGCAGTGCACAAAGAAAAAACGAAACTGAACGCCTCATACTAGAGAAAAGGCAGGCAAAATTTCTGCTGTTTGCCCAGTGAAATGCACTGTAAGGGTCTTAGCAGTAAATCATGGCATTTTGTGTCATAGATTTCCCTTTTTGCAGCTAGATCTATTTTTGCAGTGGCTCCCCAGTTGCAATTTCAGTGGCAGATGTTGTGAAAGGGACGTGGAAATTGTTCCGCGGAGCGCTTCCAGTGACGGGCTGCTGCAAAGAGTAAATGGTGCCGAGAAATGCTGAGGTTTAAAATGATTTCACGGTCCCCAAAGTTTGGGAAATGTTACTTTAATTAATAAGGTGGTTTAGTTTCTTAAGCAGAAGGGCTTTATTTGAATTTTGCTCGTATAATCATTAGCAAAGTTCTCACTCATTGGCTGCGTTTAGGTGAAGAAGGACACGCACGCTTGGGCGAAAAATCGCTCATGCAACGTGCAGGAAAAAAACGACCAGGAACGTCCCTGTTTGCACACACACATTAATGCCCCAAAAGGAAAGAAAAGCAAAAGAATTACACCTTCAGCTCCAGTCTCCACCTTTCCTTATTGTTAAGCGTTTTATACAAGACGGGGAGAAAAAATGAAATAATAATAATTAGAAAAAATGTGGCACGCTGCTCCTTCTCCCCCTTGCTTTCCGCCGCGGGAATGGGAACATCTCATCAGGACTGTTGGGACCGGCCACCTCACCTCTTCCTCACCTCCTTCTCCTCTTCCTCCTCTTCCTCCTCCTCCTCCTCCTCCTCTTCCTCCCCCAGGGCCTTCCCGGGGCCAGACCCCGGGGATGCTGCGGGGGTCTCGCCGCGCCTCCCGGTGCTTGCTGCCGGGGAGAGCTCAGAGCTCCGCACCCGGTTTTTTCTTTTTCGTTTCCAGCTTGGGTGTAAGGTTTTAATTTCGATTAAATTCATTGAATTTTTCGCAGCGGCTGGGGAGAAAATCTGGGCGCAACGAGCAGGGAGACGGAGGAGTCGTGCAGCCGGGAGGCATCTTCTCCCCGAGGCTGGGTTCATGCGAGCGAGGAGGATGAAGAAGGGAAGGGGCTTTTCCTCCGAGGGAGAACATCACCGGGACCAGCCCGGGGCACGTCCCGAGCCCGGCTGGCAGCTGCCCGGTTTCCGCACCGACGCCCCGGGCGGGCAGCGCAGCCCTGCGCGCCCCGACGGTGCCCGCGGCAGCACGGAGCGGGGCCGGGCACCCGAAATGGGGCATCGGGGGCGTCAGTCCTGCCCGCAGGACGAGAGGGCTTATTTTTTTCCCCTGTCTTTTTCTTTTTTTCCCCATCTTTTTCTTTTTTCCCCCGTCTTTTTTTTCCCCCCGTCTTCTTTTTTTCTTCCTTTTTTTTTTTTCTTTCCAAACTCCAAAGAAAACGAAACAAAGCAGATTTCCAAAGAAATGACCACTAGTCCGGTCTCCTGCTGGACTTCTCCCTGGAAGCGATGTCCCGGAGCCTCTCGAAGCGGCGGGGTTGGCCCGGGGAGGCTCCGCACCTCTCCGCCCGGCTCCGCGCCCCGCCGCCCCCCTCTCCGCACCCGCGGGCACGGCGGTCCTAAACCTGGCAGGGGCAGCCTCCAACCTCTTCTCCTTCGCTGTCCCCACTGCTCCGTGCTCCCGGGGTCGCCGTCGGTCCCAGATCCGCCTTCCCCGGGGGAAGCCGCCCCCCGACGGGGGGGGACGCGGCGCGCCTCCATCGCGGCCCTGCAGAGCGCACCGAGCCTCTCCTCGCTGCAGCCGCACGCCTTTCGTTTTCTCGATTTTCTCAGGACGGCAGTTTCGGGGGGGGCAGGCACCCAGTTTCCCCGGGGGAAGGCGGGTGACGGCACGGTGGCGGCGGTGGGGGGCCGGCCGCCAGCCCCCTCGGCTCTGTCCCCCGGTGCCAGCCGCTTCCCCGGCTCACCGAGAGTCCTGCTGCCTTCGGGGGGGCAGGCTGGGGGCCAGCAGGTCCCTGGAAGCCCCCGAGGGCATATTCCCGGGGGGGCACGGCTGCAGCTCCTCTTTGCCCTGCAGCTCGCCGGAGGACACCACACAGTCTTGCTCGGGGTCGTTGGTGCTGGCCGCCCCTCGCTTTTTATCCTCTTCCTTCTTCCACTTCATCCGCCGGTTCTGGAACCAGATCTTGATGTGCCTCTCCGTCAAGTTCAACATGACGGCGAGCTCCACCCGCCGCGGCCTGGAGATGTACTTGTTGAAGAGAAACTCCTTCTCCAGCTCCAGCAGCTGCGCCCGGGTGTACGCCGTCCTCGTCCGCTTGTTCTCCTCCGGCTCCACCACGTAGGATCCCCCTGGAGAGATGGGGACAGTCAGCCCCGGCCGCCCCGTCGGGGGGGGGGACACCGCCACGGCTGCGGGAGCACCCCCGGGGGCTGCGTTGGCCGAGGCGCGCACGGAGGCTGTGGTTTTATGGGAGAAAAATTTGGGGGAAATTTGCAGGGAAACGGCGTCCCTCGGGGCCGGGGAGAGGCGAAGGAGCCCCCCAGAAAATATATATATAAAAATAAAATAAAAAATAGATTTTAAAAAGTATAAAAAAATCAGCTCCCGCCGAAGAGCTCCGGTAATATGTCCGGTATGATTTATGTTAGATATGATTTAAAAGAAAAGAAAAGAGAAAAAAAAAGATCCAAATAAAGAACAACAAAATGGGGTTGTTGCGCGCCTACCCGCAATATGTCGGGTGTGATTTAAAACAGAAGCTAAACTATATATTAAAAAAATAATTATAAGTAAATGGGGGTTTTGCGCGCCGAGCACAAGCGACCAAAATAAATCGTAATTTAAAAAAAAAAAGAAAAAAAGGAAAAATAAGGATAAATAATGGGAAAAAAAGGAAAAATAATGGGAAAAAAAAGGAAAAATAATGGGAAAAAAAGGGAAAAATAATGAAAAACAAAAAGGAAAAATAAGGAAAAGAAGGAAAGGGCACGGGACGGGGGGTCAGGGCTGCTGTGGGTGCCCCGGGATTTCCCCCCGGGGCAGTCCCGGCCCCTTGGCGGCCGTCGGGGAGCCGCGGCTCGGTGCGGGGACCACAGCCCTGGGGACCCGGGGCTGCCACCCGTCCCTGTGGCCAGGTCGGCCGAGCCCTTTGATTTCTCGTTCCCGGAAACTGCGACAACGGCGACATCGCCATGCCCGCGACATCGCCATGCCGCTGGGCCGGGGTGGCGAGGGCGGCGTGGGCAGCAAGAGGGGGCCGGGGTCCGCGTGGAAACGCCACTGCCACTGTCACCAGAGCTTGGAGGCCTGCTGGGGACACTCCTGGGGCAGTCTGCGGGGCTCACAGGAGATGTGAACAGCCGGGTTCAAGCAGCCCGGGGCTTTTCCCACTCGGCTTTACCCCTCTCGGCTTTATATTCCCATGGGCCATATGTAGGAAAATGCAGCTATATAAATAATATGAAAAACTGTAAAAATAGACGTTTTCACGTATGTAAGAGGGCCTGTGTGTGGCCCTTCAGACTCGGCACCGTGGCTGTGCTGCCAGCTGCCGGGACGGGGCTGGCGGCCCCGCGGGTCGGGCACGGCGGCAGGCACCGGGCTGGGCTCGGCCAAAGCCCCCCCGGGAGCTTTTGGGCCTTTCCCCCCCCCTTCACCACCCCCAACCCCCATGGTAAAATCAGTTCAACCCCCCCCTCAGACCCACGGCCGCGTAAATCCCACGCTTGTCTATGAAAACTGAAGGTTTATAGGGTTTATAGGGTTTATAGGGTGCGGGTGTTCTCATCCCATGCCCTGCTGCGGCACAGCCCTGCCTGTGTCCCCCCCCTTGTCCCCCCCAAGGAGGGAACAGGGCAGTTTGCGACTTCCGTGGGGCAAGTTTCGTTTTGCTGAGATTTTTTTTTTTTGTAGAGAGGAGAGGAAAAAAATCAGGGATATTTTGAAAGTTCGGCTTTATCATTTTCTTTCTTTCTTTCTTTATTCCCCCCCCCTCCTCGATTCATTCAGCCCTACAAGCTCTCCTCTCGGCCACCGGGCACCGCAGCCTGTCCCCTCTCCCCCTCGCCGTGTCCCGGGCACTTCCCAGACTGTTTCACGGTGATTTCAATACCCCGGTCCCTTTTTCAACTGTCTATTTGAACAAAGCCATTAATATAATATTTGCCCTATAGGCGTGACAAAGGCGCAGGACACGATAACATTGTGCAGGGAGAGACAGAAATATTGTTCCGCAGCGGAACTTTCTGCCTAGATAGAGTTTCTTCCCCTCGCTGGCACCTCTGCCTCGTTTGTGCATTGTTTCCCCTGCCCTCGGTTTTAGGTTGTAAAGGCGCAATTACGGGTAAAAACCCGCGGGCAGGCGGCAGGGGGGGGGTGGGACACAGGGCGCTGGGACGAACCCAGGGGCCAGCAGGGAGCCTTGGGGACACCGAGGAGCCCTGGGGACACCGGGGAGCCCTGGGAACATTGGGAAGCCCGGGTGGCTTTCCCCACCTCGGGCACCTTGAGTTTATCAGGGGCAAATAATTCGTGAAATTTTGCGTGGGGCTCGGGCACCCCCCCCTCCCCAAAAGATGCTCGTGGGGTTTTGGCCCCCGTGGGCTGCGCGCTGCCGGCTCCCACCCCCGGCTTTCCACCCGACGGCGGAGGGGACCCCCGGGAGGGGGGGGGGGGGGGGCAAGGAGGGGTCACGGCTGATTTTGGGGAGGTTTTCTGCCCGCCGAGGGGGGAAGAGAATGGGGGGGGGGGGAGGTTGGCGGCGGGGCTTACCTGCCCACTGTCCCTTCCAGGCATGCGACTTGGTGGACTTCATCCAGGCGAAGGGCACCTGCACCCGGGGCTCCTCCATCGCCCCCGCGTCCGCCCCGTCGGCGAAAGGCAGCGCGTCCTGGTGGGGGGGAGGAAGATGGTGGTGGTGGTGGTGGTGATGGTGCAGGTGGGAGACCCCGGCATCTTCTGTGATGGGAGGCACCTCGTAGGGGGAAATATCCGGCGGGCTGCCCTGCTCCAGCGCCCCTAAAGGGCCGGGGTACGGCGTCTGCTGCTGCCTGCCCATGTAGAGGCAGGCGGGGGGGCTGGCGTTGTAATCCTGCGCCTGGCCCCTCTGGAAGGCGCACGGCTCCTTGTAGAGCTGCGCCGAGGCGTAATACTGCTCCTCGGCGTTCATGGCAGGGGTTGGGGGGGGGGGGGTCTCGCAGCTAGGGACACATCGGGCTGCTCCCGCTGCCGGCCCCGGGATGCCTCTTTGACAGCTCGCCGCCCCGTCGGGCCCCGCCGCCCTGCCCGGCTCCCCATAGGCGCCGTTCCCCCCACGTGAGCCCTCCCGCAGCCCTCCTGGGCGGGGCGGGACCCATAAGAGGCCACCCGGGGTGGCCCCGGCCCTATAGACCTTCCCCCCACCCTCGACCCTGTCCCCCGGACCCCCTCCGCTCCCTCTGTACCCCCGTGAGAGGAGCACCCCCCCCCCTCCCCCGTCGGGGCAGGGGGCGGCGAGGGGGTCGGGGAGCGCCCCGACGTGCGGGGCGCTCCGGGAGGGGCGGCCCCAAAATTCACGCTGTCCTTTCCCAGCCCCGCTTGCTCATCCCTGAGCCCCCCCCCCCCCCCCAGCAGATCAAAACCTTTTTATTTTTATTTTATTTTCGGGGGGAGGAAGGATGGGGGCTTTGGCGTCGGGGCGGATTTGGGCTGCGGGGGCAGCTCGGGCACGGATGCGGCGGTGGGAACGGGTGCCCGAGGGCAGGCAGGGTGCTTGGGGTCTCCCTCGGGGGGACCCCACGTATTTGGGGGGGCCCCAGGAGGCCAGGAGCGGCTTTTTGCCCACCGACCCCTTGCCCAGGGGGGGATGCGGCCGTCGGGGACCACAACGCTATCGCCAGGGCGAGCGATAGGCGGCGGATTGTTTGCCGAAGGGGTAAATTTGGGAGCCTTCCCCGCGGCTTGGGCTGCAAAGTGTTGACCCTCGGAGATAATCTGCTCCGAGCCGCTGCCGGTTGACTTGGTGACGAGGCTATGAGGAGGCGGAGAGCTACCCAAAGGGACAAAGATCAGTTCCCTGCCTCCCTGCGCTCGGCCCGCCGGCCGCTCTCGCCGGCTCAGGGGCAGGCACGCTTCCTCCTTTGCTCGGTCCTCCTCCTCCTCTCCTCCTCCTGTTCTCCTCCTCCTACTCTTCTCCTCCTCCTCCTCTCGCCGCCCTTTCCCGCAGCTCCGGGCCCTTGGCTCCGGGCTCCGGCCACAGCCGTCGGGGCGCGCAGCGGCCGCCCCGTGTAGGGCCCGGCTCTGCTCGGCTCGGCTCGGCTCGGCCCGGTTGGGACCACGCATCCCCGGGCAAGCAAGGAAGGAGGCGCCTCGGTACCTGGCTCAGTCGTCGGCTTCCGAGGGATCATAAAAGCTTCCCAGTCCATTACACGGAAAATGAGTTTCCGCTATGAATCCATTCGGGCCCCCCATCTCTCGGAAAGCACAGTGAGCCTTTGATTCAATATTGAGCCATTAAGCAATTGCTTTCCCAAGCCATTTAACAGCAGCTCTTATGGATAAATAAACAAAAAAGGCTGTAAACCAATTATAGTGCGGATAGTGAAAAAGTATTTTATTAGCGGGAATTACTGATAGGCATCGCTGCTCCTCCGGCTGCCCCCGCCGGGAGCCCTCCCTCTCCATCCCCTGGCATGCCGGGCTGGGGTACGGGCCCTGCCCGGGTCTCACAGCCCTGTATGCTCCCCTAGGGCTGCTGGAAGCCACAGGTGTCCTCCGATCCCATCGGAGACTTCTTCCATGCCCACACCTCCATCCCTTTCCCCTGGGCTGGAAGCTGCGGGTTTGGAGCCCCCCAGGGCTCTGTACTGCCAGTGGGGTTCATCCAGCCCCTGCCTGTGGGGGCACGGCCCCAGCCCCATGGGGAGCCCAGCTCTGCGCTGTTCCCCGGAGCATTTACAGCCTCGGTTTTTCCATGGGGAACCGGTGCGGACAAACAAACAGGCGGCCATAAAAACCAGAGCAAATTGATTCATCACCAGGGAGGACCATTACCCGGTGTCTTAATGCGGTCCTCTCTCTATAACGAACATTTCTAAATAGAGCAAACATTTCCCCCTCCAAAGCAAATGAATTTCGTATAATTTAGAGCTAATTCTCTTTCATTCTGCCTGCGTGAGCAGGCGATAAGGGCACGCTTTGCCGTGCTAACAACAAGGCGGCGAGCTGCAGTGCAGGAAAAGGGCCCCGCTGGCCCTCCCGGTGTGGGGGACCCATGCTGGGGCTGGGGGTGACAGAGTTCAGCAGCCACTGAGTGGTGACCTGAACCCGTCCAGAGCCCAGGGCTAAGCCCAGGGATCACCGGTGCCTGCCTCCACCTCTTGGCACACTGTCACTGTCACCAGAGAGCCCCTCTAAAGCTGAGATTCCCCAGGAGAAGCACTCCCCAGAGCCCACCTGGTGTGGGAAATGGTGATGGAGGGTGCAGGCAGGACTGATGGAACCAAAACCAGCTCAGGTACCCTATGCCCTCTCCCTGAACAGTGCTCCCACACAACGCTTAGGGCAATCCCAGCAGGGAGCACACACGTAATACAGCACCCAGCTATTTTCCCAAGTTCCCAGAATATTCTGCTCCAGGGATTTTCTCAGCTGTGTGGGCTTTAGTTCTCCCACTGGAAGGGCCTCAAGATGGGTAGGCATGGTGCAAGAACTCAAAAGGTGCAGTGCTGACACTGTAGCTAATATATGGCCGCTGTGAGGCCAGTGGCACTTGAGTACTTTGAATGGTGAGCTCAGGGAACTCCTGCAGATCCCAGATGGGAGGTTGCCCTGCCCTTACTCTCCAATCCTGAGGAGAATCAGAGAATAATTAACGTTCGACAAAGCCTCCAAGATCATCTGGTCCAACCATCACACTACCACCAATGTCACCCACTAAACCATGTCCCCAAGCACCACGTCCAACCTCTCCTTGAACACCCCCAGGGACGGTGACTCCACCACCTCCCTGGGCAACCCGTCCCAATGCCTGACTGCTCTTTCTGAGAAGAAATGTCTCCTCATTTCCAACCTGAACCTCCCCTGGCACAACTTGAGGCCATTCCCTCTAGTCCTATCACTAGTTACCTGTGAGAAGAGGCCGACCCCCAGCTCCCCACTCCTTCCTTTCAGGTAGTTGTAGAGAGAAGTGGCCATCCTCAGTCTCTAGGGACCCATGTAAAGAAAAGACAGCTGATACACGTGATATATTTATTCCAACTGATAAATGCACAATAGTGTTCAGTGTCTAACCATTGAAAAAAGCAAAAGCAAAAGCAAAAGTAAGGGAGACATCTCACACTAGAACAAATTACAAGGAGTTGGATCTACCTTAATGCCTGTCTGGATGTGTGCTCCAGTCTGCTGGAGGTCCTGGGTTTTACCCATTTTGGGAAGATTTTACAGGCCACAGGAGCTCCCAAAGATCTTAAGGATATCTGTGGCTGCCACGTTCAGCTCATCCAGCCTCTCCCAAGGAGATAGGATGCTCATTCTTTCAGCTCTGTGTTGTGATCCACGAGCATGGTCCCACAATGAATAACATGGTTGAAGTTAATACTGAGAACAGCCCTGGTAGGTCCAGGTTGTTTCTTCTAATGGCACTTCACTATTCAGAGGTAGCTTTTTTGGAGTACTCCATGCTCCCAGTAAAGTTGCTGTGGGGATCTACCTAGAAGGTCGACCTTTATCACAAGCTCGTTATTTCAAGATATTAAACTAAAGTGAATCCATGAGTATGTAGCGTTAGTCAAAGGAAGACGGCAGCAACACTGAGTAGTACAGGCACGTAGTAATCATCCTCAACACAAGAACAGGAATTCAAATAATCCAGTATCAGTAATGAGTGTTTCAGGTACTCAGCTGTTGCCATCCTACAGTGAGATCCTGCAATAACCACACTGCAATACTTGGATTACCATACTAGATTTGTGTGTCTTTAAAGGACTTGTTGAGAGTTGATCTTATCCTCTAGCTGGATGTTTGCCTAACAGAGAAGAGGTTGTCTGTGTGGCTAACTGGTTTCCCATCATATATGAGGTCTAAAACTTTTCACAACATAATAAGAGTGTGGCTGAGCACCCAGTGGTTCGGAAAGCCAAGCCACATGCCTGATGTCATATCTATGAGGTTTTAAAATATATGCTGCAATATATATTCCATTAGATACAGCATTGCACACTCCTGAAATTCAATGGTGTGTTCAAAGATCTTACCTGAAATGTTTAATTTAGGAGCTTAATTTAATGTCTCGTCTACTTCTTCCCCAGTCGTGTCTGACGGACGTTACTGCGAGCTGCTGAGATCAGTGAAATGTAAAACCACCTGGATACAACATCTTTTTTTTCCCTAGGACAAGCAGCAGGAGCATTTTGTTTGCCTTTCCGTACGAATAATTTGTGAACCCCTACTCAATTCCCTTTCCCACTGTGGCTAACCAGAGTATAAACCAGCAAGGAGTGCAGCTCAGCCGCACTTCCTTGAAGCGACCTGGTTTGATTTTCTCTATCTGCACAGTATTTGATGGCTTCTTAGCACTCAACCACTTTTTCCCAATTCACTTTTTAACAGAGGAGAAACCTTGAAGGTGGCTGGAACATATTCAAAATAATACAGGGAAACTGTTCCCATGGTACAGGCCAACAGAGGGAGAAGGAAAAGTTGACTGGGAAACAGAGCTTTCCCAGGGATTGATTTTTAAAACCCCCACACTGCTGTATCTAGCAGAAAGGTAACCTTTCACAAAGCTGGTTAATAATCAATAACCATGTGAAAACAAAGCTGTCTTTCCCTCTGAGCGCTAATGATAAAAAACAGAGCATGAACTATTCCAGCTGCCTTAAAGTAACACTGGTTCATCAGCTTTTTTTTTTCTTTCTTTATTTTTGTTCTTTTCAAGGAACATTTTTTGGTCTCTGAGAGATTCTGCACTCAAACACTGATACTTCATGATACTTCAGCTTGCTTCTTGCTCTCCTCAGCACACATTGGCTTCTTCATACAGTAGGTATGGGTCATATATATAGTAGATATAGCCAGTTTGAAGAAGATCTTGTCCAGGAAATACATAGGAAAATTGCCTTGGGAAAGACTGAGAGAGAGCAGGAGGGGATCTTAGATGAATCCTGTCTTTTTAGACTTTCTCTTTTACATCTCTCTCTCTCTTTTTTTTTTTTTTTTCCTGCTATTCATAATTGCATTTTCTGGTAGGACTAATGACCATCACCAGTGCAGTACAACTTTATCGCCATATAAGAAGCGGTGAGGAATTGCTTTAAAATACTGTGAACCTTTCCACTGAAAATAAAGCAATTTCACGTTGCCTGCCCTGCATAACTTTGTTTGGCACTTCGTGGTTATTGTACCAGATAGGAGAAATACATATATATATTCAAGTACAGGTGAAGATATTCAAAGCAGAACTCCAACCCAGAGAGAATCCCTCCTTAGAGGACTTTTCTGCTTGCATTTTCCCCTGTATCTGGGCTCTTGGGGGTGGGTGCTGTGTCGCAGAGCAGGGTGGCAAAGCCCAGCCCAGCCTCGCCATGCAGGTGGTGCTTGGGCTGCTGTTGGCTCACCTGGCGGTTCTCACCATCCCTCCCCTCTTGTTTGTCCATTACAGCTTTGTCTTCAGCCACTTGGGCTGAAATTTTCCATTCTGTGTCTCCGCCCCTCACCAAATGTTCAGGGGGATTTTCGTTAAAATGCGTCGGATGGGGGCAGAAAGGAAGCTAGGAAATAGTTGAAATGGACAATATGGGGAGGGTGGGGAGTCGCCATCCCTGCAAGTCTCTAAAAACAGGAGCAATGCAAGTATGGGTGATCCCAGGTTGGAGAAGAGGACTGGAAGAGTCCAGCTGACACGTGGAGACAGAAACCCTACACAGGGTTTTCCTGGCCAGTTTTCTTCCATGCTGCGCTGACTTGCTGGATTTAAACAGGGCACGAGTCCTGCTACAGCAATGCCACTCCAGACCGATCTCTCTGTGCAAAACTGACCACTTTTGGCCAAACTCTGAACTCGTCATGCAGACTCCACCAATACATCTTAAAACTTGGCAGCTAAAACCTCCACAACTTCTATCCGCAGGCAGCAGGCCCCAGCCCCAGGCCTCAGGCCTCAGCGAGGGCTCTCTGCATTGCAGGGGCAGCATGGATCCCAGGGAGAGAAAAGCAGGGAGATGTTCCTCACAACCCTTCCTCCAGACCTGGGCAGCATGGGGAAGGAAAGCGTCTTGCTCAGAGGACACGTAAGGCTCTCACCCTCCAGAAGAAAGGGTTCTCCCACAGGGAGAAGAGAGAAGGAAGGGGTGCCCTGCAGCCCTCTGCCCAGCTGGGTGCAGGGCCTGGGATATGCTGCTGTGTGTCCCAAACAGGCACACCACAGGGGAATAACATCACCAAGGTGGATCTCGGGGGTCAGACTTCACAGAAGGGGTTTCCAGCTGCAAATACCTTGATTTTTGGGGTGCCAGGTCTGCTTTTTCTGGGGTGGTGGGTCCAGTAGCGCTTCTGACCACCTCAATTAGGCACTCAGTATTAGTGGACACTTTTTAGCTTAATCCCACTTAATCCAACGTGGATTTCAGAAGGGATTTACATGCTTACCTTCCACTGAAATCAATGCAAAGAGTTAAATATCAGGGCATGAAACTTGGCTCTCCCCTCAATAAACTGATATCACATCAGCCCTTGAGGAAACCTATCCCCTTAGCACAGGGTAATAAAATGTAGTGTGAGGAAGTCCTGGGCTCAGGAGGGGACGTAGGACAAACACAATGTTAGTTTAACTGGGCTTTGCCTATAGCATGCTGAAAATGAGAGAAGAGGAAAAGGAACAGGAGGAAGCAAAAATCCATCTCACAGAGAATGGAGACAGGGGCACCAAGTGAAGCTGTTCAGCTAAATTCCTTGCTGGCATCTTCTTGACTGTCTAATAACTACATGGTGAAATGTATAAGTGCCTTATATATAAGAGAAATGTACACATGCCTTATGTGTCCAATCAATTGTTAACACGGGTTCAATTTTTATATGTATGTACATGTGTATAAAATATATAATTATAATAATTGTTATTATTAACAAACACCTGCCCTCTGAAGATGTCTTAGTGCCTCTCAAGTTTTAAGAAATGAAGGAAAAGAAACTGGCATTTTCTCAAAGATAATTGACAAACACAATAGTAAGCAGAACTAATTAAATAATACGGCTTGCTCATTTGCTCAGCTGAAATGATTACTGCTTTCTTTGTGCATTTGTAAAAAATAAAATAAAATTAATACTTATTGCACAGTGTAACATTTATTCACTTGCTTATTTATTTATAATATAGATTCAAGTGCAATTTAACCTTTCTAAAGATTCACATAGCCTCAAATATTTCCATTTATCTGCAAAGCTCCTCCTCTCCTCTCCTCTCCTCTCCTCTCCTCTCCTCTCCTCTCCTCTCCTCTCCTCTCCTCTCCTCTCCTCTCCTCTCCTCTCCTCTCCTCTCCTCTCCTCTCCTCTCCTCTCCTCTCCTCTCCTCTCCTCTCCTCTCCTCTCCTCTCCTCTCCTCTCCTCTCCTCTCCTCTCCTCTCCTCTCCTCTCCTCTCCTCTCCTCTCCTCTCCTCTCCTCTCCTCTCCTCTCCTCTCCTCTCCTCTCCTCTCCTCTCCTCTCCTCTCCTCTCCTCTCCTCTCCTCTCCTTTTTCCTCTCCTTTTTCCACTTTCCCTTTCACTTGATTTCTCTTTTGCTTTCTCTTTCACTTTCTCCATCATAATATTTTTAATTGTATTTCCATCTAGTATTTTCCAGTTCCTTATTTATGTATGTATTTCCTTGCATTTGTACGATAATTATATTCCGTATTTGTGTATATTTATTTCACACCTGAAAGGTGTGTCCAGCCAAGTTTGAAAAGCTGAGATTTAAAACTACAGTTATGTAACAGACCAGAAAAAAAATAATTAAAAAAAAAAAAGCAATGTTTTTATGGAGCTATGATGAGCTGTACACACATATGGACATAAATTTGCACATTTAACTGAAAGCTCTGCTAGATTTTCATTCTCTTAAAGATGCATGTAGGTTTTATTGGTCCTTCCCTGAGCACTGGAAAGCACATTGCCAGAGCCTGAAATGATTTTATGTACCTAAGCACCATCTGATTTAATGCACCAGCTGACAAGGACAAAGACATTGATTAAACGTCCTGCCTCGGGTGTCCAGAAGGCTGAAAAAAGGCTGTCTCCTCAAAATGATCGGTGAAACTCCACCCAGTAATCATTAACTCGGTGCTTGGTCCAAGCTCTAGGAATGACAGAAGGTTTTAAAGAAGGGGGCAGCCCGAACACGCTGGGTGTCATTTAACAGACAACTTGGTCTCATCTGTTCGGGGAGAGGTGAGAGGGAAGAATCTCTCATGGATGGTACCGCATGGGTTAGGAGTCCAGCCACAAGGGCGAGCTGGAGAAATAAAGAGAAGAAATTCCAGGCTGGCTGCTTTTTAAAAGCCCGTGTGTGTCCTGGCTGGCTCCTGACACAGGTGGTGTCTGCCCTGCTGAGGAGGGGATTAGTGCTCTAGCCAGGTGAGAGGCTCTGCTGGGTTTTAGACTTCAAAATGCCCCTCGGCGGGCTCCGACAGAGCATCCCCTGCCCACAGAGTTTCTAGCCAGGCGTGATCATTAGATCTTTTGATTTAAGGCTGCTCTCGGGTGCTGCATCTGCAGCAGTTTTTCACAGTCCATAAAACCCACATGGTGTTGCAGAAACCTTGGCAAGAGCAATTTCAGCATAGCAACTGAGGGAGGGAAAACATCATGCTTTAATAAAGAAATTTTCAAGAGCTCCACTGCCACCAGGGCCACATTGTCCCAGCATCAGCTCAGCCTAGGAGGTAACCTCTCAGAGGAGCTCAGGCTCCAAAACCCAAAGCAGACCAAGGGTGAGAAGGCACCTGGCCCAAGAAATAACCCCAGTGAAAGAATCCGGGTCTCTCATCACTGTCCGGTGTCCCATGAAGAGATCACTTCCCCTGGTTGTGGTTAGGAAATCTTCAATTGAATAAATGAGTGCTGCAGGGAGGAGATGCCAAAATCAGCCTCTTAAACTAAATGATCCTCTTGTGAGCCTTAAATGAAATCAACTGCTTTAGTGCTCAACTCATTTGTGCAGTGGCGACGTTAATATGGTCGTCTAATTTATTGAGTAGTCAGGTTCTAGTTAACGGAGCAGGACGGGGTAAGAAGGCAATTAGTGGCCTATTTTCTATGTACATTGGAGCAGACACCTGTATATAAAGGAAGTTCTTCTGGCAAGCACACTATGCTAAAAAGCTTTCACCTAAAATTATATAGCCTGACAAACAATATAAAAAAGTAGATTGCCCAATAAACAAATAATGTATCAGCCATTTGTACAAAACCATACTACTTAGACCCTTCAAGCTTGAAACAGCTGTGTGTTTTTCTCCATTAAAATGTTATGGTGAACTGTGCATAAATTGGTTGAAATTCAGTTTTGATATTACCGTGTTTTCAAAGTCTATATGGATTTAACACTTTTCCCAAGACGAGGCATTAGCACGGGGTGAACGTGGAAACAGCTCCCAGACCTCATTCCTCCCTGGGGCTCTGGCGCCCTGGTGGGAGCTGATTAACAGAGACGGATGGCAGGTTGAAGGACATGGTCTCTTCTGGATTAGAAAGACTTCCTCTGTGTCCTTCCTTGTGGATTCACCCATGCTTTTTTTATTGGGAAAGCCTTAGATGCTCTGTGAGCCCAAGAGAAAGAGGGATCTCTGTTTTTAATCCCCTTTTGGTGGGTGCAGCAGCCTCTTGGGAGTGTCTGGTGCAGGCCGCAAAGCTGTCTACTCTTTTCTGTGAGTACCTAAACACTGCCATTATCGCAGCAGGAGCAACAGCCTGGCATGGGCATGATGTGCTTTTTGCCTGTTGTCCCTCACAGCACCCTGGTTCCTGCTCTGCACCCCTGGGTGAGGTGTGTACATGGGCGCTTCAGCTCTGCCTCGTGTGCCATGCTCCCCATGCTCCACACCCAGGGCCTGAACATCACTCGTGCGTCATGTGGAGGCACAGAGGTATCTCACAAGCTAATACTGAGCTCAGATAGTCTTAGGGAAAATGTATGGACTTGATATAAGGTCAGATAAATCCCCTGCAGCATGTGCCTGTCCCACAAGTCTGCCATAAGCTTCCCTTCATGTCCGGATCGCTTTTGTATGGAGGTGTTTGTGTGTGTACTGCCTCCCTGCAGCCTGGTCTGAAATGCAGCTGCTCTTTCAGCCCCTTGTTGGGGTCACTGTCCCCGTGTAACCCTTATATTTGTCACACAGCAAACAACCCTGTCCTCAGCGCTCACAGCCCTGTTAGCTGCTGACCTGGGGCAGCCCGGGACAGCAAGCTCCCAGCTGATAGCAGACCTTATGTCTGTCACCAGCGAGTGGAAAGCTCTTCCCATGCCCCAGGGTGCTTCCAACTAACACAATCCCCTGCCTGCACGAGCTGTCTGGCACCCAGATATCTGCCCACAGCCGGGCAATGCATGGAGGCCACCCAGGTCTGACACGTGCGGTGCCCATGTGGACACACTGAAGGGCTCCTTCCACAGCCGTCCCTGCAGCTCCTCTGTGGATACTTGAGATTTTTCAGCCCCTGCCAATGCAGCACATCAGCAAGCAGCTCACTTTCCACCAGCACAAGTAGGAAGGCAGCCCTTTAAAGTCACCATTGAGCAGGTTCCTGTTTCACAGGGAGAGACTCAGTGATTACAGATAAGTTTTTAGTGACTGCAGAAGAAAAAAGACGTACCTGGATGCACGGATTCAACCACACTTCTAAAAGAGGTTTCTGATGTTAGGGACAGGGGTCAGGGCTGCAGCTGATGGTGGCGTGAGAGATTTCATCTCAGGCTTAAGGATGAGCACGCCAGGGCCACCTGCGCAACTGTCACTGGTGGGGACAGACGGTGTGACCGAGTGTTTGCAGGTGACAGCAAGGTCACCCTGGAGGTGTTGCAGGAAACGAGTCTGTAAAGCATTCAGCATCAGCAAGGAGATAAAAATCCCAAAGGAGGGCTGGAGCTTTTTTGTTTTGACTCTAAATAAACAACACATTTCCAAAACTGTTGGGGAGGTATAATTTGTTCAAAAATAGTGGCCAACACTGGGACTGCTCTGAGACACTCAAAACAACAGCTGCTGGAGCAAGGTGGGAACTAAAATACTCTCCCACTAATGGGGAACGCTGACCCAAAACCCCTGGTGGCTGTCCTGGTGATCTACTCCTCTCTAGGCATCCCCTGGCCACTGCTGGGGAGGGGACACCTAGCAGGAGGGACCCCTGCCTGACCTGTGCAGCCATTCCTATGTCCCCATGTTCCTCCCCATTCCCAGTATCACATCTCCACCTGGTTAGTTGTCCCATCTCACCTTACAAACAGCAGACCAGGACACTTGGTTCGGTTGCCTCCTGGTGAAACAGGTGCCCCAAAGACGACAGGCAAACACTTGCTAGGAGGTGTTTGCACAGCCCACAGAAGTGCCCTGAGAAGTGCACCTGCTAACCCTCCCAACCCAGGATAACGAATGTTATCTTGTTATTTCTTTGTAGTCTCTTATCCATTTTTTCCTCTTGCCTGTCAGTCTTGCAGCTTCTGTGACCATCATTTCAGCTTAGGGATTTGGAGCATTGAGGGCTTCTCTATACAGTTATGATTCTGGTTGGGTTGCTATTAAACACAAGACCAGTAAAGGGTAAGAGTGCTTGTTGGGTTATTAGCAGTGTTTCTATTGCTGGATACTCACAGACAAGCCAATGCTCTACTCTCAGTTATTTTTCACTTAAATATATTCAAAAAGAACCATTTCAATGGGTGAAAATATGCAGTTTGTTACAACAGAAACCTCTCCAATAAAGCTGAAGTCCTGGATCACCTCGTTTTAGGAGCAAGAATCTCTCAGGTGCTGCTGCCTACGAAATGATCCACCATTCTGCAAAACCCACAGTCTTCATAAACAAGTTATAGACTAGGATTTTTAACTCATGACAGCCTGGTGACAAGATCAAATCAGACAGTAGCCCTGAATATAAAATGGGGAGGTGGTTGTTCTTCAAAAAATGTTTGTTTTCATCAAAAAGTCATCCCTGAACTCTTAGGTTTTCAGTCAAGAAGCATTGGATTTCTGATTCTCATTTTTCCTGCAAAACTGAAAAAAATCTCTTGGAAAAGTCATTGCTTTCCCTAAAATAAACAAGTAAAAACATTCTCCAAAATAATTGAACCAGAATCCTATTTTCAATTGAAAATGAGTTTTGCCAGAGCATCTCAAGCAAGGCTTTATGAGCTGGTCATGGCAATCACTTTTATTCCTGCCTGAGTACTGAGCTGTATTATACCACAGTTAGACCCCTCTGGCACCAGTCTGAATTGCAAAAAAAAAGCAGTGATTTTGCTTTAAAACCCCAGAGGAAGAAGACAACTAAGTTCAAGATTTAGATGCCAAAACAATCTTTCCTCTAGTCATGACAGGAGGACCTAACCTGTAGCCCTCTGCTCTCCAGTGCTATGTCCAACAGTAACTTGCTCATATTATGTTAAGACAGAAAGATACATATATTTGATTTCTCCCTTTCTCTCTTGCTACTGACCCATCAAGCCCATTAAAACCTCGTTCTCTTTCTGTCCATTTTGGACAGGGATAAACACACTGCTCATTCCTGTTTCCTGACACGTGGGGTTGTGAGGGATTTGTGAGAGGTGAGCTTTCCTCTTTGTCTTTGCAGAAGCACTGGGCTTTGTGTGTTGGGTTGCTTTAGTTCCTCTATCACTTTGAAAATGTTTCCTCCCAAAAATATCATTATGTTTCCCCTCAAAAGACAAGACCTACAGCTCTGAATATGCCTTATTTCTTGGAAATGTCATGTGGCAAAGCCCTGAGATGGCAAAAAGGTAATAAAATCCAGACAAAAAAATAAAATCAAGTGTATAAGTGCAAACTAAAGAGAGAAGTGTTGGGACTTGGTGGCTTTTCAAAACTTCAGAGTCTGGACATCTCCAGCAGGCAGGGCTCTAATCTGTGCCATGCATTCAGATGGCAATGCAAGAGAAGAAACTCTCTAGTGGATGCCGGTCACTTCAGCCTTTTGTTTCTTTCATAACACTTCATAGGCAGACACTTTGGCCCCAGAAGAGTGACGCCACAGGAGATTGACTTTGACCCCAGAAGAGTGACGTTCCCTGTACGGTCAATGGAGAGAGGGAGATGCTCTAGGACGGTTCTTGATGAGCTGCCTGGGTCTCTCCAGCAATGACAAGGAGTCTTGCTAGCACAGTGGAACAGGCAATAGTTTATTCCTATGAAGTGGGAAGCTGCTTGGGCTGTGCTACGAGGGAACAGCAGGGATATGTTGGCACAGCCACCTTCTCAGTGTTTGAAGTGGAATGTGGCACGTCGTACAGTCTTTCAAGAGGCGAGGCTGTTGGCAGCACTTACCAAGGATGATGGAGACTTGGCCTACAGGACTGCTGGAAAGGAGCAAAAATCTCATGTCCTCGATTCCAGGTCACTGCCAAACCACAATGCAGAAACAAGTGGGAATGGGTTTTCCTTCCCACCAAGCTGTTGCTCCAGCTGTTTTCCACAACATCCCTCCAGGGGGTGAGCAACATTCCCAGGTTGGCTGGGGTGAGAAAACCTTCACTGACCAACAGGAAGCAGAGGGTCGGGGCTCAGGTTAGCATTTGGCATGTTCAGAGCTGCAGTGAGGTACTCGGCAAGCATCCCTCATCAGCTGTCTGCACAAGTCCCCTGGGCTGCTTGCCCTCCGCAAAAATAGCAAGAGGGGAAATGTGACATTGGTGGCCATTACGACTGGAAGTGCACCGTGACCAGTGCTCGTGGACACACTGATGGGGTGCTTTATGCATATGCTGCTCCAGCATCCTTGACAGAGAGGCAGAGAAGAGGGTCTCTGTTTCCCCAGCCAGATTCGCAAGAAGTCATCTGAGACCCCCCTGGCCATTACTGCACACTGTTGAAATTTGTGCCATTTGCTGTTCTAAGCTCAGTCCACAGATATTGCTCAAATGGAGTCTAAAGAAGACTTCCCTCATGTAGGAAATGCCATCTGTGGAAAAAATAAAAACCTCAGGCACTACTTCTAACAGCCAGTTCATTTATTCCATGACACAGCTGATGAAAAATAGCTATGCTAGCAACATACGTATATGTTACACATAATAACAGCACTGATGGCTGTATGTGTGTATGTATATATTCCAAAACCAGAGAAACAGTAAGGCAAGTAGCTATGATATTGGGATACTTACTTGCCTACCTATCTCACAACCCACCCATCTGGGTGCTGGGTGGCTTTGGCAGCTGGCGGGGTGCCTATCTGAACAGGGACTGCCTCGGCTGTGCTATCTGCTCTGCTCTGTGTGAGGTCATTTTACGACACAAAACTGCTGACGAGGTGGTGGCTCCTACTGCAAGCAGCAAAGGCCTTCACCCAGGCAAACCCTGGCTTCACAGAGAGTTGGCTAAACAGTTAATGAAGACATATTTCTGTTGGACTCCTCTCCATGTGGGTCTGCTCCCCAGGCTGACTCCTTGCGTGGCCTCATGCAGTCCATGATGCCAAGGAGTGCTTGGAGGGCAGGAGAAGAGACAGCAATGAAGTAAGGCAGCACAATGCCAAGGCATGTCCTCAGCTGGAGGGTCACAGGGCTCTGCAGCAGCAAGCCAAACGCTCAATGCAAGGTCTTAAAACATCCCCTGTTGCCCAAAATCTTGGCCTGATGTGAAGCGTAGCTCGACCCGTAGCAGTCAAGCATCTCAGAGCATCTCCATCAAAGAGGTCCTGCTGAGACTCCACCGAGCTTTTGCGTCTTTCCAATGCAAATACCACATTCAGAAGTAAACGCTTTCTGTTTTATTTTCCTCCAGAAGAAAAGTGCCCATCAAGAGATATCAAACGCTCTCCTAAGAGAAGTGTAGAGATAACCAAGTCAGCTCTTCAAGATAACCTGGATGCTGGGTTTTACAGCCATGCTGATCCTCGTTGATAGGACTGAAGTTCATTGTTTGACTACATGATGGCATATTAGTCACAGTATCCTCCAGCACCAATAGGTCATGTCTGACGCTACCTGCTCCCAACTCCAAGTCATCCCTGAGTTTATGTGGTTGCCAACTATCTTGCATCTATGGAAAATTAATAAAGATATGAGCTCTCCATTCTCAATGCTTAGTGACTGGGGCCAGTTATGCCTCCCTGGAGATCTACATACGTGAGCTTGCAGAAACTGGAAGGAGACATCACCCTGTTCTGCTGCCCATCAGCAGGGACACAGCCCTTCTGTGTCGTGCAAATGGGCACAGTTACCGAAAGAGCTCTCGTGCTCACAGTAATTCTGTGGGCAGAGGGGCCAGGGGCCACAATTTCTCCAACAAAGCCCAGGAGAACCCAGGTTTGTCCCTTCCTGCAAATGTGGAGCACATTTACATCCACAGAGCATCACTAGAAGAAAACAACTCTAGACTATTTGTTTAACAAATTGCAGACAGGTCTTATCCAGAGGGCAAATGGACGCTCCCAGCCCAGGCCCCTGTGCTCTGGAGGATTTATGGTGGGGTTAGCCCAGTCCGTGTCCTGGCTGAACAACCCATGAGGGAATTCAGAGGGGAAATCTGGCTGTGGCTGCATGGAGAAGAGGAACAAGGTAACTCTTGCGAATACAAAACAGGCTGTTTGAAATTCAGTTGTCCAAATGCAGGTGGTCTGTGGTCTGCTCTGTGATATCCTGTCCAGGCTCCAGCTGCTGCTTTGCAGTGGGGCAGCCTCCCACAAAACCTGTCGTATCTTTGTTAGATGTGTGTGGATGTCTTGGATATTGCAGACATCTAAAATGCCCCCAGGAACTAAGATTTAGGTAACTTAGTGACTTCCCTAGTGCCTCTGAAATACTTCAGTTGTTACCACATTTAGTTCTTATAAAGATGTTTAAATGTTAGTCCAGTCTACAGTCCCTGTCCTTCCCCCAACCCACTAAAAAGCATTTAGATGAATCATGAATCCCTTGAAAACATCGAGGTTACTCACAGCAACAAGATTGCCAGGGGGTGGTAATGCAGAGACTTGTTTTAAATCAGCAACAGCCCTCATGTTAGAGCTGTGACGGAACCGCTGATTCATAAAGTAGCTGTTGTTCTATGTGAGGAAGAGCCATAAATCAATCTATGAACCTTTTCCAGAGCTAGAAATGCCAACATTAGCTTTTTGTGTGTTATTTTATGATTTATGTTGCAGTGAAGGCTTCCAGTGTCCTGTTGCTCTCAGCACTGTACAAGTCCAAAGGTTGAGGATTATAAATGGGGCAAATTTTGTGGGAAAGGTGATGGCTTTAAACTTGGTTGGTGGAAACCTTGGGAAGAAACAGGCAAGATTCCTGAACCCAAGCCCTTCCTCACATTTCTGTACTGTATTTGAAATGGCTTTTGGTGCCCCAACGCTCTGTTCATTTCCCCAGCCACGGCACATGCCATTGCTCCCTTGGCATTTGAGTATGGGCCCAAGTCCACTCACGAGCTCCAGGTTGCCTCAAGCCCTAACTGTTTGGAGAAAAGCCTGTGTCAGGCCCAAATCTGGGGTGAGATGCTGAGCATGACAAGGAGGAAGGTCAAACTGATGCCATTTCTCAGCATTGACCTAAGAGTACTTGCAATATAGACCCACCTCAAGAGCGCTGAGGGATGATGGAGTCATTCAGTTCCTGATTTCAGTGAGCTCACCCAGGGCCAGGGGTGAGGACGAACTGCCTGCAGGTCATGGTTCAAACCAGGCTCTTGGCTTTGATTTGGCCAGTGCTCCACCTGCCCAGGTAGAAATAGCAAGAGGAACTTAATGGTACAATGCATTCTCCTCAGATGTCCTTAAGACGTTTTCCCTTCCATAGTCATCTGGATGGCACTCCAGTGATGTTGTACTGTAAATCTGGAAGCATCGTGTCCATAATTATCTCATGTCTATCACAGTTGTTATCGCTGCCCTGGGAGGCTTGGTTGAAGTGGGTATTAGCTGTACTGCTACTTGGTAGTAAATATTAAGTGATAGATATTATGACTGGTAGCATTATGTATCTGTTGAGTTTAACCTCCTTGCCTGTTTCCTTTGGACCTTAAACATACTTTATTATATCAAATAACAATTAACATTCCTCAGGGGTGAAGGTAGCTACGCGGTGTGTTTACTGAGGCAGCCAGCTGTCGCCACTTGGCAAGCAACTTTTATCATAAGCCGGCTGAATTTAACATATATCAGCATTTATCAGCCCAGACTTTGTCAGTTTTATAAACGAAAACCAAGGGACAATAAATCATTTGGTGCCCAGCTGATACTGCATACATCTGAGAGCATATTTACCAGGCCGGGTGGATTCAACCAACAAAAGGCATCTGAGGTTTTGTTACTTGAGCTGTACTGAACATGGCCTGAGATGTCTTTTTTGTTGGTGCACAGCGCATCTGAAAGCTTTGGGAGATCCACGTGGAGTGGTCCCAGTTGCTTTCTTCTCTGTGCTGTTGTGTTTACTGCAGTCACAAGAAGCTTCCTCTGGAGCTCCTGGTGTTGACCAGAACCCATAGGAGACATCTACAGCAGTAAATTCAAGGGATCAGTATCTGTTCTGTGACCCTAGGGGTAAGTGGCAGGGTGCTGCTCACATCCATACAACTAAACCCTTTCTACCCCAAAATTGGGTGGTTCAGCCATAGCTGGGAACCGCTCTGTGCTACTCCTATGGAGGCTAACTCTCACGGCACAAACCCCTGCCAGGCAGTGCACTGCGCCCTTGAACAGTGCAGCTGGCTCCAAGACAGGGCTCAAACCCTGAATTTAGGGATAAATGAGGTCATGCATCACTGCTGCTGCCTTGGGTGAGATGGAAGAGGGGATGTGCTTTGCAGACTGGTTTAACACAGCATGGGGGATGGGGCCAACACAACGTGCAGCAGCATGGGAGGTCCTCTAAAGCATCATTTCCACTTCATCGTTATGTCCACAGTCCATAATGTTAATAAAAACCCAGCCCCAGTGGGTGTTTACACCGGTATGTCGAGGTGATAGTTGGAACACTTGAGGTTCTGGAGCAAACTCATCTATCCCATCAGCATGTCCTGCAAAAGGAGGGCAGGCACAGGGGCTGTAGGGTTGTAAGCACAAGTGAGGGTCATTAAGACCTTGTCTGTACTGGTTAATAAAAGGGGTGCAGGGACTGATGTGTGGTAAAAGGCAAATGGCACTAAAGAGCTCATTGTCCACCTACCGTGGCCAGAACACTGAGCAGTTTCATCTTCTTTTGGGTTAATACACAAATATCTTACAAACTCCTTATGTTTCCCTTCCATTAACACAGTTCTGCAAGACATCTTTTACATCAGGCTTTTCCAAGCCCTAGTTGTGTAAGATGAGATATTCACTGCTTACTTAAATATATATCTTAGGTTGCATCGGTTTTATATCCTTTGACAACTGTCTTCTCCTCATTGTTTTGTTCAAAGCTGAAGTTAAAAGAGCCAGGGTTACTTGCTTCCAAATGTTCACTCCATGGGTGGGTATTTTTCATGACAAGCAGCATCTTGTTTTTTTGTTTTCATTTCTGCAGAGAAACCAGAGAAGGACCCAGAGAAAGGGTGGAAGCTGTTCCTTCATGGCTATGTGTGAAAGTCATGTTGCAACACCTGCACCATGGAAGAAGAGACCAGATGGCATAGCTGTATCTCAAACAAGGACATTTCAGAGTTAGGAAAAGGCCACTGGAGCCGAGCACAGGTCAGGAGGTAATAGGGAGATCATTTCTTCTCTCTTCCTTCTTCTCTGCTTCTCAGCTGAAAACAGAGTTTTGGCCAAGGTCTTTCTTTCCTGTCGGCAGTGCATCCTGTACCCACTAGCAGGTAAGTGGCAGGTGCTCCTAGACCCTGATGAGGCCTGGTTCCCCATCCCACCTTTCCTGTGTCAGAGACGTGCCCTGCATCTTTCTCCCACTGGCAGGACAACATCCCCCTTCGCAGTACCAAGTTGTGCTCTTTTGGGTTTTTCATTGGTCTTTGCAACGCCTTTAATAGCTCTGCAAAGTCCCAGTGGTCTTCATGACAGCAAAACATTCTTGATTTTACATTTTCTACAGTTACACAAGATATGACAACTGCTGCATCACTGTCGCCATTTCCTAATTCAAAAGGGCTAAATATATGTTATTACCCACCTCTGGATCCAAGTGCTGTTTTGTTATTTTGAAGTCATTTTCCATGAGTCAGGGTGAGAAATAAGTGAGGTTAGATGGGCTTAGATAGAGAGAGTTGTTCAAGTGATGAGTGCTGCAGGTCCCTGAGCTCAGGTGGCCACCCTTGGCAGCAGAAGTCTTACTGATGAAACAGGGACCTGAATTTTCAGCTCTTGACACAGGCAGAGCTCGTTGCCTCAGGGTGACACCGGGATCCTTCTGCACCTGTGGTTTTGCAGATGAGTGCAAGGATATCTGGTGCTGGAGGAGCAGAGCTGGGGAATCTGCCCCTTCACTGATAGGGGTGTGCAATCCAAAATGTGGAGACCACTGGGCAAGAGGACGGTGCTGCACTGGGAACATTGACCCTGGGACTTGGTAAGGGCAACAGGGTCCCAGCCTGTCCATGATGGAGCTCCTGCACTGTGACTCTTTGATTTGGGTCACCCCACTGGGTTTTCAGGGTCTTTTTTTTCCCTTTTTTTCCCTTTTTTTCCCTTTTTCCCTCTTTTTTCCCTTTTTTCCCTTTTTTTGCTTTTTTTCCTTTTTCTCCTTTTTCCCTTTTTTCCCTTTTTTTCCCTTTTTCCCCTTTTTTCCTTTTTTTTTCCTTTTTTTCCTTTTTTTCCCTTTTTTTTCCTTTTTTTTTCTTTCTTTTTTCCTTTTTTTTTCCTTTTTTTCCCTGTTTTTTTTCCTTTTTTTTTTTTTCCTTTTTTTTCCTAAGCCCAGCACAGGCTCTGCAGGGCAAGCAGGGGCAGACCATCCATTCCTCTGCACCCTGAGAGTGTCCAAAAGGGATCAGCCAGCTGGATGCTCATCTGATGCAGGGATGCAGTCCAGAGCATTTGGCAACAGCATGGGCAATGGGAAATTAGGAGTGTTTGAAATAAGCAAGCTGTGCGCTTGCAATAAGGTGAACTCTGCTGTTATTTCCAGTGTGTTAACAGAAATCCAGAGGGGAAACCCCTGCTGGGATCAACTGGGGCTTTAAGAATCCACCAGTGATCCTTCTGTGGGGTCACTTCTTAGATCAGTTTTGGGGAGGGATTTTTCAAAAGTCTGCAGTAGTGGAGAAAGGGAAAAATAGTCGTGGATCCTAAGCGTGCCACAAACACCTTTCTGGTTGTCCAATTTGTTCACATTCAGACAATAATTTAATCCTTTTTTTTTGTTGTTGTTGTTTTTTTTTTTTTGCTTTAGGATCCACCCTTAAAAATTGTTATTCCACCATTTTCAGCCTTATTTTCAGCTGACTGCTGTAGAAAGCTGCACATTTCTTGTCCATCCCGCTGAACGTCTTGTGGCCAGTGCTGAGCAGGTCTGAAAATCCTGTGCTTCATCCTGAAGCTGTTTTAACCTTTGAGGACGTAATGTCAGGTTAAGAGTGATGCTCTTTCGGATCATGCCCCTGTGTGGGCAGGCAGGTGTGTGGGTTCCTCATCGGAGCTGGTTTGTGCGCTTGGCTACGCCCTCGCTCACACCGGTCGTGCTCTGGGAGGAAGGTCCCATTGTCCCTCATCCCAGGTCCCATTGTCCCTTAACATCCTTACGGGTTTTGTCAGTGCCGGTAGTTCGCAGCTCTGTAACACCTGAGCTGTAGCAGTGCTTTAATGTCTCTTCAATAGAGTGTGCATTAGGGTAGGCTGCCAGCCCCACAGCGTCCCCAGTTTTAAGGATAAGGCAGCAGTTAGCAATGCCCGGCTGCCACATCACGCCGTGCCTTAAGCCTACCTTTATTTAGGGCTGCCTTTAGTGTCCCGCTTAACCCAGATTTCAGCGGGATTTAGGCAGCAGTGCTTGACATCCTTCAGTACCTGTGCGGGCTGAGGAATCCCAGCAGGCTGCCAGCTGGACCGGAATCCCTTCCTGCGGCTCCAAACCACCAAATTCATAAGCAAAACAGAGGAGAGCATCCCCCTCCGTCCCCAAAACCTGCGCTAAGCCTGAAAAGATGCTCCCATCCCCAGCCTCGCTGAACCACCCGACGGATGCCAACCCCTTTTAACCCTCCCCTGGACCTTTCCTCCCCATGGCAAGAAATTTGCGGTTCCGACCACCTCCCTGTTTACTTTTCGGGAAGGTTTGTCCCCCCGACGGTTCGTTCCCCGGCCGGACGCGGCCGCCGGCCCCGGGCGGTCCCAGCCGTCGGGGCAGCGCACCCCGGGGTGCCGGGGCCGCTCGGAGCTGCGGGAGCCCCCCGGGGCCGCCAGGGGGCGCTGCGGCCCCACGCTTGACGGAGCCGCGCCGCCGCCCGACGGGGCGGGCACGGAGGGGGCCGGGGGGGTTGTTCGGGGGAAAGGGGGGGGGTTGAGGGCAATGCCGGCCTCGGGAAGGGGGCGGGGGGGCTCTGCCCGTTGTCTTTGCCGTGCTGGAGATTC
>NC_137694.1:190183206-190220706 GCF_964034855.1 Anser brachyrhynchus
GGGGACCTGAGCTCAGCCATGGCACAGGTATGCGAGGAGCCCAGGCAGGGTGCTGGGTGATGGCAAAAAAAAAAATAATAAAAAAATCCATGAAGTGGCTGGCTGACTTTGAACTAGTTATTACAAATGAAGAAATAAACACATCTCTCCTTGAAGAAACTGTCTTGGGCCATGCCTCCAGACGGAAGATGTATTCCCATCACCTGTGCTCAAATCGTGGTGGATCTGTTGCTGCAATGCAGGGAGTGAGGAAAGCTCTCAGCTGGCGGTTTGCACACTGAAACTACTGTGTCTTCATTAGTGTTTGGGCATGTGAGGACTTGCTAAAAATGGTAACTTCTGCCAGGCAGAAAGAGTCTTAAGCTCCTCTTTTCACCAAGAGACAGGAAGCTGTTAGTGTAGAGGCATCCCTTCCTCTCTTTCCCTGCAGATGCTCCAACTGCAGCTTTAGGGAAGGAAGTGGCCGGAGGTATTTTGAAATCTCAGTGGAAAAGTGTGGTGTAACCATCCAGAAGTATCACATGCACACAGACACCGTGCTGCTTTTGTCTGGTCAAACCATGGCTGAGTGGCCCCAAAGCACTTTTTAGGGTCAGCACCTAACTCCTGTTCTGCACCCTTGTGATGCTGCTGTGCCAACAGAGCCTCTGGCTGGGGTCAGCATCGCCAGGGGTGGCTCTGCTCAAGCTCTGGAGTTGATGTGGAGAGGTCACGCAGCCCTCCAGCTCTCTCCAGCTGCTCTGGTGCCTGCTTCCTCTGCTGAATACAGCAATACATCATTGCACCCTATTTGCTGAACCATCTGAAATGGCTAGATATGGATAGAGCAGTGCCCAAATTCTGCTTCAGGAACAGCAGGGTTCCACAAAGGGGCAAGAACCTTCCCTCTGGGGGCTTTGAGAAGTCTGCAAGACACTTTGCTCTGCAGCAGGATCAGAGGTACTGGAGAAGGTTTCGTGTATGGAGCTCACCAGGTATGGGCTTCTGGCACCTGGCCGTGTTTGAATTGCACTCACAGATGGATTTAGGTGATGGGGGTAGATCCCTTCCACCTTCCTCCTAGGTCAGGTTTCATGGGTTCCTATAGGGAGCTCCTGCTTCCCTGGAGCTACTTCTGAGGCTGCATTGGGAGATAACCCCAGCCATGCGGTGCTTGTTCCTCTGCTAGCTCTGGGGATGTAGCCCTGGTACACCCTCTGTGCAGGTCCTGCAGCTGCTGGGAGGAATGCCACCCCCTTACTGATGGTTAGCAAGCTGCAAAGGGTGGGTCAGGCTGCTCACTGCAAGTCACATCAGGTGCCAGCTGCTGGGACAAGACTGTGGGATGTAACGTCTCAAACTACAAAGAAGAGCCCAACACATATTTGGCAAGGCCTTGGGCAATGTGAATCAGGTTTGGTGCATTAACTAGGAGCTCACACACTTCTCTCTGTACAAAGGGATTTGAAAAGGTCTTTCTTAAGTAGCTCCCAACACAGATTGAACAAGGCACTTCCCTGCCCCTGTGCTGGTAGACTTTGGTGTGCACCCTGTTGTGGCCGTGCTCAGCATCTCAGGAGGGGTTTTCACAGCATCACAGGCTGGCAGGGCCCCTTGGAGGCCCCTGTTCCCACCCCTGCCCAAGCAGGGACACCCAGAGCAGGCTGTCCAGGACCACGTCCAGGCAGCTTTTGGCGATCCCCAAGTAGGAGACCCCACAGCCTCTCTGGGCCGCCTGTTTCCACCTGTTTCCACAGCTTCTGAATACCTCCTTGACGTGCAATCAGTAAAGGAAACACTCTCGTACTTTAGCTAACTGTTATGGGCTTTGCTCTTTGCCATTCTACGTTCCTGTGAGAGGTTTTAAGTCAAGCGTGGTGCTGTCCAGCTGATTTCAGACTTTTTGCCTTACCAACCACTCACCACCACCATCCCAAGGGCCTGCAAAACTATGCTAAGAGTCAGGTCCAACGCTGGACATTTAAAGGACACATGAGTCATGACTTTATGGGCTGCTCAGTGGCATTTTCCAGCCTAGCTGCCTCTCGCCTCTTTGAGTCTGCTAGGAATCATAACAGCATTTCCCAAGGGTTAGAGGAAACCCTACATCACAAGAAACATTTAGTTAGCCCGGGTACACTGTGTTATTTTGTTTTGAGTAGAAGACGTGTCCTACAGCTGATGGAAGGATCCCCATCCTCTTATTGACCCAGTGAGTTTCTGCTGAAACCACAGCGACTGCAAAGTTCATGGGTGCTGATGGGTGCTGAAGGGTTACACAGGCTCCAGCATACGGGACACGGCACGGATGATGACATTTTCATTGAGGTTCCACAGAAAACATCATGAGTTTCCTGAGCTGCAAAAGGCTGGAGGCTGGGAGAAATGCTGCATGCACCAGGTCTGTCAGTCCCTACGGCCTGTACTGGCTCTGCAATCCTCCTTACAGCCCAGATCTGCAGTGACCTACAGTGCAAAAAGAACTAATTTCTCTGCCAAGTTTAGGCAGAGACCAGCTGGCATTTATAATAGGTACGTGATCCTCAAAAAAAGAAGAGTTTTGGGTGCTTGGTATAAGAAGGCCTCCTTAACTCAAACTTATGTTCCACAGCCACCTAGGAAACCTGAGCAAATTTATTTTGTACAGCACAACAACACTGTTTGTTCCTGGTCTGGTTTGTGAAAGGATCACCTGTTTGCAGGGGGAGAAGATGAGGTTTGGAGGTGCCAAGCCTGGGGAGGTTCAACCTGGATGAGCAATATGCAGGAGTGCATTTACATGGGTAAATGAGGTGGTTCGTCACAGCCTGGAACAATGCAGCCCTGAGCTACAAGGTTAGGAAAATGACCCAGTAATTTCTGATCCACCAACACGATTCTCCTGTTCCATTAGAGAGCTGTGCTGCTGCACGAGGATGAATGGCTGAGTCAAAACCAGCAAGAGTCACGGGTCTACTTTGCAAGAAATCCTATATTAAGGGGGCGATGCAAGCTGCTGACCACCAGCCCAAGGTCTTGGTCCTACTAGAGATGCTGCTCACAATAAAACCCAGTTGACTTCTCCAATTTGCACACTTTTATGCTCCTGTGAGATGGCAGCAGTTCACTGTTGGGTCAGGGTCTGGTTTACAAATCCAAGCTGCATCAAGCCCCAAATATCATCTCTGTAGATCGCTGACTGTACCTCAGCCATCCCAATGACTACATAGGTCGGGACCTCGTCCGTACCTAGTGACTCCAACTCTACCGTGACATCATGACAATCAGCTTGTTTGCTGTTTCAGAAGAAGGTTTACAGTCTAAACCTCCTTGGCACATCATTTGCAGAGCAATATCCAGAAGGCTTTGTGTCCCTCTACTGTACCCCAACCCTGCAAACACACTGAAAGGTTTCTTTACACATAACGCATAACGAGAGAAAAAGAAAGAAGAAAAGAGCTTCCCTTTCAGTAGCATGTTTTATATGAAATGTACCCTAAACTGGGTGTGAAAATAAATATAAGAGCTGGATAATCGTATATTCAGGGGGGACAGGGGAAGCACTTGCCCAACAGAGGGTGGAAAACAACCTGTGAAGTTCTAGGGCTGGTTCTGGCAGAGTATTTAAGCAGGTGTTTAACTTTAAACAGGTGACTGGCTGAAATACAGGAAAGAAAAAATAAAAAGACTTGGAGAAAAAATGGTTTACTGTAAAAAGAGAGAGTCAAGATGACGGAGAGTCAGTTAGGTTGTGCGAGCTGGCAGCCACGGTGGATGAGTAGGGAGAAGGGGAGCAGCAGCGTTGGCTGGAAAGGAGCTGGTGGGTCTGAGGGGTGCACGAAGGACTGTGCCAGGTCACTGTATGCATTGAAGCCAGCATGGTGGCTTGTGACACACTATCCACAGTGACCTGAGCTCTCTACAACTACCTGGTAGCAGCAAAAAAAAAGTACGGTCCTCTTCTTTCAAGTGGCAAGTGATAGATAGGACATGAAAAAACAGTCTCAAGTTGCACCAGGGGAGGTTTAGGTTGGACATCAGGAAGAATTTCTTCCTGCAGCGGGTGGTCAAGAATTGGAATGGGCTGCCCAGGGAAGTGGTGGAGTCCCCATGGAAGTGGTGGAGTCCCCATCCCTGGAGGTATAGAAGAGATGTGTGGATGTGGCACCAAGGGACATGGTTTTGTGGTGGGACTCGGTAGGTGATGGCTGGACCTGATGATCTTGAAGGTCTTTTCCCACTTAGATGGTTCTATGATTCAATGATGCATCAGGTGGTATAAATCGATGTGGGACCCCTGCACCGACTGAAGCTCTGCTTATTCACCAAAACACAGCCAGGCTGCGGGCTGCTCATGCTCGAAGCATCTCAGTCCCCAGGAGCTAAGGACAGGAGTTTCCCATCAGTTTTCCCATGGCACCTTCCTCACCTGCAGCCCAGTACAGTCCCTGTCCAGGATCTTCATTTCAGATTTGCAGCGGTGACATGGAAGTTAAACAAATATCTTTTGTGGATGCTGTGAACCTCGAGACTCCGTTTGACTTGGAAATCAGCTGTTTTTCTGGGGAGGACAGAATTTACAGCACAGCATGCTGACATTTCCATGTCTGCTCCATTAAATGATGCTGCAGCCCCCTGCACTGGTCACAGGTGAGTTATTTCTCAGCTTTTAGCAGCAAGGAGACTTTAAGGCACAGAATTTCAGTGTAGCTCCTGCCTCGGGACTCAGGGCAGCAGAGAGTGTTTTTTGGCACCAATGCCCAAAATAACCAACAGCTGGAATACCTCTGAAGAGCATGTGGGCAAAGTGCCCATCCCTTACTTCTGCAGGGAATTACTGCCAGCCCAGCACACAAAACTGCGAACCGCAGAATTACAGCCGAAATAAAACACACACAAGGCCACTGCACGGTGCTGTGATAGCACAGTACAAACCGAACAAACAAAAAAATCAGGAGAGATATTAATGGAGTTAGAAAAGACAGAAAAGATGTGGCTCGTGATTTAAACCCAGTTGTTCTAAACCCAACTCATTGCATGAATGTTTTATCTGAGAAGCTGAACAAGCAAAAACCAGGAGTGAACTCCAAGGGTGAAATACATATCTAGCGAAAAACATAGCCTCTTCAGAGGCTGCCCATGGTTATTTATATGGCTATTCAAGCTCTTCACTGCAAACCCAACTCCTCACTTGCATACGTAGCGTTCCTAATAAGCCTTTGTGTGTTTTTCCAGCAGATGAGGATAACTGCAAGCACTAACACAGCATCAAGCCTGAATATTCTTCTGTGGTGAGGGAACAGATTGCGTGCTGCGTCCCTCTCCAAGCAAGGCAGGCTTTTGTGAGCATGGAGTAAAGCTGTCACAAGGCAGCAGAAGGGTAGGTTTAATTGTGCTTAATTCCTCAGCCCTGCCTTTTTCGCTGTAAACCACCCAAACACCTGTAAGCACATCCTGTATGTCTGTGTGGATCCATGTGCTACTCCTTGTTGTTTACCTGAGCATTGATTGGAAAGGGGGTTCTTAAAAAATAAAATTAGATTAAATGCGATCCAGGGCACGGCACTGTTTTATAGCCTTCCCATGCCAGGATCAGCCCAGTGGAGGCAGTTAGTGCCCCACATGGAATATTTTAACACTTTCATCATCAAGCTACATCCTAATATATTTTCACTGGCTGTATCTGCCTTCTCTCCCTCGTGCTGCAGGTGGAAACCCTCCCACCAGACCCAATTTTGTGTGCCTGGACGTGAGCCTGGTGCTTTTTCAGATGTGTTGGTATCACCACACAGTCCAAAAGGACCTGGGACCTTCCTGGAGCAGCAACTGGAGGCTAACCCAGAGCAGATTCTCCCACTGAGAGCATAGGAGCTGCTAAGTGCCTAAACCAATGTGTCTGCAGCCTGTCCCTAACATAAACACTTTTAATAATTTGAAAGCTGAGGCTGAGGAAGACAGTAGACACGTGTCTGTGCTAGGGACTGGCTCCAAAACTTATTTTATTTCCATCCTGATTTTTTCCAGTGTGGTACTGGGTAATATATATGTTATATAATATATATAGGATGAAAATATGGTGATAGTCTGTTCTTTCTGTGTGCCTTGTTGGGAACGAGCCCAGTAGAAAAAGCCAACAGAGAAAATGGAAATTGGAGCAGAATGGGAAAGGGATCAAACTTAGAAACTAAGGCTTTTTTCCTTTTATGATCATTGCTGCTACTTTTAGGTTTATTTTGGCATGAATTAGAGCACTTTGGGGCCTCCTAGAGCACATATGGGTCCTGTGGTATATAGAGCATATAGACTACGTATGGAGCAGTCGGCGGGCCAACATCAGTCACTCCTCATCCAGCTACAGCCACATTAAGCAACAGGCACGGCCATTTGCTGTCATCATCGGTGTCAGTATCCTAGGAGATCTCCTGATCCTGCATAATCACTTCCCGATAAATGAGTACTTTGTGTTCGCAGCAAAAACACTTGCAAAATTAATATAACTGACAGATAGCTCCGGGTGGTGTACGCGTCTCCAAACCATTAGGAATATCATGCAGAAACATTTTATTTAGGGTCTTTAGTTAACACCCACCTATATTTTAAAGTAATAACAGTAATGGAGTTGAAAATATTGTCATTACTGAACCAAATTTCACAGCCTGTGTCCGGGGTTTAAGGATGAAAAACGAAGCCTTGTTACCCCAGTAAATTCATTGGTAAGATAAATTCCAGGTAAAATTAGAAGAAACTGTTTCAAACAATCTGCTCACAGTGAATGCTATTCCATGTCCATGGGGCCAGCTCAGTGTGAACACCGTGTAAATATGTTTGCTGCAGATAAACTGAATTATGAAAATCCCTGGGTTAATAGTATTGGTTTTGTAGTTAAGACCAATAAGCCTTAAAATACCAATACATGCTTTCAACTATAAATCTATCTGATGCAACCCCTGTATGTAAGGAAGTGAGGTCTAGGGATAAATATGAAAATCACAGAAGCATAAAAGCCAAATAATGCAAATTAATATTATGACAGTTGTAAATACCTAGATATCTAGTGTTGGAAAGGTTCTTCGTTCCAGAACTTTGTCTTTTTCCAGGTACTCAGCATTTCTCCCTTTCACATTTTGTGCCTGCAGTGGTGAAGGGAGGGTGGCAGCACATGTAATAGGATGGGGTGTGGGACACCAATGCTCAGCAATGCCAACAGGTGGAAAGGGGAAACCCAAAAAACATCATCCTCAGTCCCGCTTCCCCTGTCAGGATAACCCAGTTGTGCTCTGGAAAGCAGTCCTGAAAGCCTCAAAGCATTTCATTTCTGAGAATTTCGTTTCTGCTTGCTGAGGAAGAAATAATTCAACTTCTAGATAAAAATATGGTGCAAAAGTAAATGCTGGAAGGTATTCGAACTTGTTTTGTGGATTTGCAAATGCAGTTCCTGTTGCAATCAGGAGAGGCTAGACATTTTCAGATGCTAAAATGCTTAAGTAACTTTCAAAAACCTACCATCAAAATGGCTGGAGATAGAAAGTTGCAAATTGGTGTGTTATGACATTCGCTTTAGCAAAGGTGCCCACGCTCTTCCCACAGCAAAATGACTTTAATTTGCCCAACCCCAGAGTCCTTGAAAATGACACTCTGAGCATTTGCCGTAATGATTTCTCACTAAATTAGAAAAATGCCCAACTAAGGAGGGATTATCTCTGCATGTGGATGTGGCATAATGACTGTCGAGTGCACTGAGAGCCCCAGTGGGCTTTGCAAGGTACACAGGGTCTGCAGGAGAGGCCAGCGTGCATCGGAGAATATTAATACCATCTTGTTAGGGGCATCCATTGCAATGCTCCACTGCTGCTCAGACAAAATTATACCATCCGGGGGAATTCTCTTTGCTACTTTACATACACGAGGTGTCTTTTAGGGCTGAGGATTAGCCCTAAATTGTCTGGCTGACAAACTCAGTCCATAAAGGACACGGGCACTTGTGTGTCCACACTGTCCGTACCGGGGGCAGTGTCACTGCAGACTCTGCCTTGCAACCTGTGCCCACCATGCCTGCAGCACAGAGATGTTGGTGAGCTTGCAGACGTGTACCCAGAAAGTCTCCTAGCTGAGAGATGGGGAGCTCCAGCCTCAGCACCACGTGTGTTTTTCCCCCAGGTGCCTGTATGGCCAGGTTTCATGGTGAATGAAGAGCAAGCCAGGCGGTCAGTGCCACCAAGTCATTTTTTTTTTCTTTTTTTCCATCAGTGCTTGCACCGCGAAGGACCAAAGAGACACTGGGAATGTGCTGGCAGAGCAGGACGTTGAGTTTCAACACAGCTGCCACAATAGTAGTTTAATAGCAGCTCTAAAGCACCCGGCACTGGTGTTCCTCCCACCCCACTGCCAGCCAGCTGGCTCAGCCCCATGCCAGAGGAGGCACAAGGAGTGCACACACACACACACACACACACACACACACACACACGTCTCCGCGGGCGCCTGGTGACTCCGATGCCAGTCCCCCATTGAAGAGGATGCCAGGCCCCTCGGTGAGCCCGCATTGGGCTGGTTCTGCCACTCTGTTTTGCAACGACTTCGCAAAACAAGCCTGGTACATGCGGTCAGGAAGGGGGGCAAGGGCTGGAAAGGCTGTAGGGCCCTGCTGAGCCAATTAGCCGCAGGGTCCCTGAGCTGGAGCCGGGCCACCAGGGAGGGCAAAGAGGGGGCATCACGGGGCCAAGCACGTGTGAGGCTGGCTGACTCCTGCAGCAAGGTCGGGCTCGCTCTGCTCCGTACCCCCCAGGGCTATTTCATCCCTGGCCCACCAAGTAATGCAGAAACAACCATGGGAAAAGGAGCCCAGATGATGCTGGCTGCAGCATCCCGAAGAGTAGTTTGCCTGGCCATCCCACACCAACCTGGTGATGTGCAGAGCCAGCAGAGGATGAGGCGGGCACTACCTTGTGCCTTGTCTGCAGGGTCCCATGCCCCACACCTCCTGGGGTGCCCAGGGAAGCCCCCAGTGCCTTGTGAGCTGTGGGCACTGCAGAGGCAGGGTGTGAAATACCTATTTTATATCCAGAACTTGAGACCATCTGGGCCCATTTTTTTTTTTTTTGAGACCATTTTTGCCAACGGCAGAGCTCTGTTTGGGGTAAACCTGCCCCTTTTCTCCAGCCTGTGTGCCCGGGGACACCAACCCCACATCTCCCCAAGCCGAGCTCAGGCTGTGCGCAGGGCTGTGTGGACCCTCTCCGCAGGTTTCCCCGCACCGAGAGCTTTTCTCTACGCAACCACGGCGGCTCCCCCGTCCCTGCGCCGTGCGGGGACCCCCGGGGTGTCCGGTTCTGCTGCCCCATCGAGGTCCAGGGGTCCTGGCAGGGCCGCCTGTCACCGCGGGGTGACCGCGGGGCTCGGGGGCTGGGTGAGGGCAGCGGGGGGGCTTTCAGGCTGCTTCCCCCACGGGTTTCTCCGCCGGGCCAGAGCACGAAGCCGTGCGTAAAATCGTGCGCTCCACTCCCCCGACGGCACGGGTTGGTCCGGCCCTGACGGTGCTCCTCCTGCCGCCTCCCGGACACCCCAGATCGACCGCGGACGGGATGGGGAAGCGTGATGGGAAGGCAAAAGTGTCCGGCACAGCCCGACCTGGAGCTGGGGCGTTGCGGGGAGGCAGCGGGGAGAGTCCCGGGGCTCGTCCGCCAGCCTGTGGGGCACCGGGCAGGGGTTCCCCACTCCCCGGATACCTTTTCTCACCGGAGAAAGGAGGAGACCCCGCTGCAGACTTGCCAGGGGAGGCTGCTGGAGGGTCCCGGTGCCGGTCCCGGTGCCAGGCTAGGGCGGAGAGGCGTCCGTCGGGGATGGGGAGCGAAGGTGCCGCGGGTACCCGCAGCGAGCGGTCGGTTTCTACACGAGGGGAGGGAAATAAACCACCAGCGAGCCTTTTATTGTCATCACCGTCATTATTATCATCGCCATCATCATCGTTTCTCTGCACATAAATAAATAAATAAATATCTCCCGGGAGGACGGGGACGGACCGGTACAACCACAGCTGCGCGCCCAGCAGCGACGGAGCCAAAAACAAAACCGAGAACGATTTGGGAGAAAAAATAAACAAACAAAAAAACAAAACGAAATAATAACATTATGATAATAACCCGACCATCTCCCGGCTCTTCCCGCCGGCCGAGCTCCCGGCTCTGTTCCCGGGGGGCTGCGAGGAGCCTGCGGGGGCTGCGGGACACAAGTGGGACAGCGCTGCCGGGGGGCGCCGGGGGTCCTAGGGAGCAGTTTATTTACGGCCCTCGTGAGCCGGGGGGGCTTAGAAAGGCGAGGAAGTCCTTCGTCAACAACTCGGCTCGTAGAAAACGGTACAAAATCCTCCGGCGGCACGTCGGCGCTGGAGCGGGCAGGACTCCCCCTCCTGCTCTCGGCACAGTCCCTGGGGAGCCGGAGGGGGTGCCCAGGGAGGCTAGGGGGTGACGGCGAGGCCTCTGTCGTCCTTCCCCGAGGAGGACGGAGACATGCGCAAGTCCTCGTCGTCTTCCGAGCACTTGGTGGTGGAAAGGGACGAGCATTTGCAGCTGTGGCCGGGCCCCCCTCCCCGGTGGGAGCTGCTTTTGCCTTCTTTCTTGTGCTTGACCCGGCGGTTCTGGAACCAGATCTTCACCTGCTTCTCGGAGAGGTTCAGGTAGGTGGCGATCTCGATTCGCCGCAGCCGGGAGAGGTACATGTTGGAGGCGAACTCCCTCTCCAGCTCCAGGAGCTGCGTGCTGGTGAAGGCGGTGCGCATCCTCTTGCTGCTGGGCAGCTGGCTGGACGTGCTGTCTGCGGAGCCGAGCCGAGAGCACGGTCAGGACCCGCCGGGACCCACCCGGTTTGAGCCCGCGGGGCACCCCCAACTTTTCCCCGGAGCGCCCTTCGAGCCCAAGGGGGGCGCGGGGCTGGGAGCCCCCTCCCCGAGTGCCTTCAGCATCCACCCCCAGCATGCAGACAGGCGGTGCGCTCCCCTTTTCCCACGGGTGTCCCCCTTTTCCTACGCGTATCCTCTCTTCCCACGCGTGCCCATTTCCCACGCACACCCCCTTTTCCCATCCATGCCCCCTTTTCCCATCCGTGCCCCCTTTCCCACGCGTGCCCCCCTTTCCCCACGCGTGCCCCCCTTTCCCCACGCATACCCCCTTTCCGCACCCGTGCCCCCTTTCCCCACCCGTCCCCCCCTCTCCCCACGCGTGCCCCCCTTACCCACGGAGATGCAGTGGAACTGCCGGGGGTCGGGCAGCGGGTAGGCGCCCTGGTAGAGCGCCGGGGGGTGCCCGACGCTGACGGCGGAGACGGAGTGCTGCTGGCGGCCCAGGGGCGAGTGGCAGTACTGGGAGCCGAAAGGGGGGAAGGAGGCTTTGAGGAGGGGGATGGCGGGCGGCGGCGGGTGCAGCTGGGAGGCGGTGACACAGAGCGGGCAGACGCAGAGCAGCCCGGCTTTGCGAGCGTGGCAGGCTCCGGCCGGCAGCCCGGGCAGGGGGTGCGAGGGGTGCACGGCGTAGGGGAAGAGGGGCGGCGGGGGGCTGCCCTCGCCCTTCTTCTCGCCCGCCTCCCGCAGCACCAGCGAGTCCACCAGGAAGGAGCGCGGCATGGCCCCCGCGCAGCGCCCGCGCAAGTCCCGCGCAGCGGCCGCGCAGCGCCGCTGGCCAGCCCGAGTGGTGCTGAACGGCGCCCGCCCGCCTTAAATAGCGCCCGCGCCATGTGATGGCGGCGCCGGGGCGCTCAATAGGCTTTCTGTGCCTCTTCTCTTGGCATTCACGCCGCACGCTCCCTCATTATTTCCCTTGTTAACTAAATGAACTGCATAATGTACTCTATTCTTGTCGACCCCACCCACGCCGTAGCAGGCGGCCTCTCCCCTCCTCTCCCTTTGGCGGGGTTATTTTCTCATTCTCTCGCGATTTAATATTCTTTTCTTTCTCTTTATCGCTCTCCTTCGCTTTCAGCCCAGCTTTCGGCCCGGCTCTCCCTTGTTTATTTTTGCCGGCTGCAGCCGCGCTTCCCCTGCCAGCCCCCTAGCGCCTTTCCCACCTGTGGCACCAGGTCTGCCCCCTCTCCTGTCGCCGCCGGGACGTTTCGCCCCCCCTTTTCGCCGCCCTCCACCATCCCCAACCCCTCGGCTTTGTTCCCAGCCCGGGACAGGGACCCGGAGCCTCACCCCCGGTCCCCTCCAGGTGACAGCCGCGGCTCCCTGCGTGGGTGCTTGGGCACGGAGAGAGGCCACAAGCAGCGTGGGTTTTGGGGTGCACGGAGCCCCCCACCCAGCGCCCCCCGTCCATTCTCCTGATCCTCCCCGCAGCCCCCGGCACCTCCCCGGGATGCGTCCGGAGCGCCTCCGAGCCCCGGCACCGGGATCCGCCGGCAGCGGAGGGGACACTCCGGGATTATTTCCGCCCTACAAGGCGAGGCAGCACGAAAAGAAAAGGCTGTTCCCCCTGGTCCTGAGCGCAGGGGACCGCAAAACTTAGCGGCGTGGCCCTAAAGCGACTTTCCGAGGTAGGGCGCAAAAGCGCGCAGGGCTCGGCGTTTGGCTCCCCGCAGCGCGCCGGTCCTGTAGGTGAGGAAGGAATGGCAACAGGGAAGGGGAAAACACTCGTCAGGGTGTATTTTCTTCCCCATCTCCCCCTTTAATATATAGGAAAAAAAAAAAAAGACCAATTCACCCACCGACAGACAAAACGCGGGGAGATTTGTTCCTTGCGGGAACCTGCCCGCCTCTAAACCCAGTGCACTTCTTCCAACGAAGAGGAAAACTGGGAAACAATGTCATCCCGTGTCCCTGGCTCGTCCCTGGCTGCCCTTGCTTGCAATCTCATTTCTCGCTGAAATCTATGCGAGTTTTGCCGAGATGCAATTGACGCCCGAGCCTGAAAATACACGGATGTGCCCGAATAAAAGCCCGGAACGGTGAAAAACGAATGCTGGTAAAAACGCAGTCCTGCAGTGATTTAGTAAAGCTCTCCGAGTGTCTCCCTCTTTCAAGCGCTAACGGGGTGGGGTTGGGGTTTTTTATTTTTTATTTTTTGGGGGTTTTATTTTTAAGGAGCTCGTGATTTAAAGGGTTTTCCCCTGGAGCTTGCTCCCGGGCAGGGGCAGCTTTCCCCCAGGCGCCGCCGGGGGGTCGGTTCCTCCCCAGCCCGAGGGATTCCCGCTGCCCAGGGGCTGAACCCCAGCGCTCCGAGCCGCGGGGAGGCAAAGGGTTAACGGCTCCTGAATGCACACCAAGCCCAAAGCTACTGGGAAAGAATATCCCAAAAAATAACCAGTTTTTTTTTCCAGCCGCTGGACCTTATTGAATGTCATTGAAGAAAGTTTTGAATGCCAGATAAAGAGAGGCGAATTAAAGTGTGTGACAGCAGAGGATAAGCAAACACAAAGAGAACTCTGTCACACTTTGGGCAAAATCCGTGGGCTTTTTACCAAGCCTCTTCGCTATGATTGAATTAAGTAATAGGAAAACATTTTCTTTCAGTTTAGAGCCATTAGACAAAAACTTCAAAGCGAATAACACTTTTTAATGTGCAGCCCAACAATGGAATCGGTTTTGTGCTGAAATGTTTAAATGGTTTGTTGTGCAACTGCGGGCTGAAATAACCCAGACTGCAGCAAAATAAGCATCCTTCAGGCCGTTTTATGAGCGCTTGAAACTAGCACAGACCTTTAATCCTGGCGCTTTAAACCAGCCTCCCCTGCCTTTTCTGCCCCGCTTCGTGTTGGCTTTTCTCTCTCTCTCTATTTTTAATTTTTTTCATTTTTTCCCCTTGTTTTTTTTTTTTTTATTTCTTTTTAGGGGAAATTCACCTCCCATGTTTGCCACCTCGAAGCCATCCCCGCTAAACGAATCCAGCACCGGGAGCAGGAGGGAGGTTTCGCCCCGGGGGTACGCGCTGCGGGCGGCTCGGGGGGCGCAGGGGAGAGCTCCCCCCCATAGGGGCTGCTCGGTGTCCCCCCCCTCCGCTGCTCCCCCATCCCTGTTCCGCCGTCCCCAAAGCTCCAGAGCCCGGGGAGCATCAGCGGTGCGAGGTCCCTGCCTCCGGGAACCGTGGGTGGGAAATGGAAATGTCCCCCCCTCCCCAGCTCCGGTCCCTTGCAGCCGCTGTCACATCTCCAAGGGGATGGGAGGAATTAGGGTGCGCATCGATCAGGGGAGAGGGGTACCAGAATGAAGGGGGGGTCGTGGGGTGGATGAAGGAGGGTGCCCCCTCTCCGGTGCTGCCCGGGAGGTGTCACACTGCTCTGCCTGGGGACAGCGCCATGGACCTGGGATGAAAAGGGGGTTTTGAGGGTCCCTCCGGTGCCTTTTGTGACGGGTCCTGGTTATTTGGGGTCCTTGGCACTAACATCAGGGGTGGGAGGTGACACACACCATCGCTCCCTAGGGGAGCACGGGGAGGCGCAGCACTTCGGGGCAGGGGGAGGCAAGGATACTGTCCCTGCCGGCGTGAGGGATATAATCTGTATTTCCAAGGAGACCACATCCTCGCTAGCTGAGGATTCACGGCTCGTGGGTGACTGCGGTATTCCCCTAGAACTGAGCCTTTAACGGCAAATGCCAGAATACAAAGCAAAGCCAGCGCCACGCACCAGCTGGTGGACTGCCCAAAGAGTGTGCCTTGGGCAAACACACCAAGGAGCAGGTCAAACCCATAAGGTACCTGTGCACCCCTTTAACCAGGGTGCCACAGAATGAATCAGAGTTTAACAGAGCTATCAGAAACATATTTTTTTAAAAAAACATTGTTTATCACCAAAATTGATTTTTGTGTCTGCTGTATTTTCCTCACTGAAGACTCTTGCTTCATGTAACAGGACTAACTGCACGAACAGGTACACAATGCAGGTTATTTGGGCCCCTGACTCAAACTGCACTCAATACAGAATTAAGGTTTCCTCGTGGACTCACCTGCACGCTGACACAGCAGTGGCTGCATGACCAGCCAGTTATGCAGTGTTCATGTCCACAGCATCGCTCCATTCTGCTGATGGGCCACTGAGACAGAGCGCTGAAGGCTGGGACCAGTCAGGGAGACAGTGAGGAATCACAGTTACTGAGTGACAAGTGTGGGGTGAGCCTTCCCTGGTTTACTCCTGTCATCCATAATGCAAGGGTATCCAGAAACAGCAGTCATTTTTTTGTCTTTCCTTCCAGTTTCTGCAAAATAAAGATTAAATGCAGCTTTCTTTGACACTAGGTTGTCCTAAGTCTTCCTTCAGCTACCTTCTGAATTCATCACTGTATAAATGTGGTAACCTAACAGCAATGGCCCATGCAGCCCTGCTACGTTTCCATCACAGCTCCTATAGCTTCATCTCACTGTCATTACAAGATATCAGGGGAATAATTAACATGAGCCAGTAAAAAACATGCCACAGGGACCAAATCAAAGTTTCTTGTTTCCAGGACCTGAATTTTTTTCCTTTATCACTTTCAACAAGCAGATATCTAAAGCAGAGACCTACCATTTAGCTTTTCTTCAGGCCTGGTGCTTGCTGGCAAGGTGGGTCTCTAAGGGAACCCTGTAATTATCCTCCAAGAAGAGAGTTTGCAGTGTTACTTCCCCTTCTTTTAATTCGTCTTTTAACTCAAGAGGAGATGTCAATGAAGCAGCTGGACAAAAACGGTGAAAAAGTAACAAGAATGGTAGGAACATGTAAAATACACAACTCACGGGACAGGAGGCTATATTGTTCCTGTTATTTCTATGAAGCATTTGAACTTTTTTGTTTTGCAGCCTGATAAACTTATTTGCGGGTTATTATCACACTTATGTGGAAGGTACCCAACAAACCATCCCAAAGGCACAAGGCCAGCATGTTCATCTGTAGCATGCGTGCTTGGGATTGTGGATGTAATGGCTTCAAAGCTGGCATATCTCCCCTTTCCTGGTAGGTTTGGAGGGTTTTGCATTGATCACGGTTATTGCTGAATAAGGCATCATGTTACCTGGTTCTGTGATGGAAGAGAGGAAAATAAATATCTGTCTGCAGGTATAACGTTGTCACTACTGAAATCTTCCATTTTCCCAAGTGCAGTTGTGCAGGGAGATGATGGGAAAAAGCAGAATTTTTCTGAGCCATTCCAAATGCAATACAAAAGAGCTGAAGAAGCTGGGATGAGCAAAGACAAGACCAAACACTTTGCTTGGAAGAATACCAGGACTTTGCAGAGTTCCCCAGCACACTGAGACATTTCCCAGCGGGTTTAGCAGTGCTGGGGTATTGCCACACGGAGAAACACATCATGAGGTGCAGCATTGACCAAGGGGCAGTGCAGCAAATGGGGCAGGGTGTCTTGGGCTGGATCAGTGGCTGGTACATGGTGTATGGAAGGCGGCAGTGGCTGTGAGAAAGAGGGAGGCTCACTTGTCTGCTTGCTCCGGTAAGGCAGAGCCTGGGAGTTGCAGGCAAGGACTGCGGAGCTTGCGCCTTCCTTTGATGTAGGCCAAAGCACGTTCCTTCAGTGTTTATCACACGTGAATGTGAAGTGATTATCTTTACTCAGCTTGCGTAAAGCAGACCTCACCAAGGTGTGTTAACTCTAATCTGCCAGTCTTGTCGGCGGACTAAGAGGAACACTCTGAGCTAACAAACCCATTTTCTTCTTATTATTCCATTTCGAAGACCTAAAAATACTTGTGGGTATCGTAGACTATTCAGGATATTAGTTTACCTGTGTTTATGTCTACATATGTGAACATGAACTTGTATAGTGTATTATTAAATACATCAAGCAAGTGTACAGGATGGGGGTATGCAGCCATACGGGACTGTACTGTAGCAACATTTTGGAGAAATTATTTCCTGCAAGTCAAGCAGAGGCATTTGTTGACCTCCTTGTATTTGCATGGAAATGTTCCAATACACAACACAACATTTTTAGAGATACTAAACAAACATTAGTTAAAAATATCAACATGAATAGCCAAAGCAGTATACCACAAGCATATGTGATCATACTACCTTTTTTTTTTTTTTTTTTCTGTATTCAGAATGCAAGGAAAGCCTACAAACCTCATTCTTCCACTCCCCTGTTTTTGTTAGTATAATGCACTGGCACCAGGGGAATTACCCCAGGTTTCCATCACTGAATTAGATGAACCAGTTTTTAACCTTAATCCTGTAAAAGATGTATGTGCATCAGAGGGCAGTGCTTGGACTTGGTGTCACAGGGCCACTAGGCCTATCTTCTCCAAGCTCCGTTGTGTCATTTCAGGGAGTTCCAAAAACATAGCCTTGCTGTGCCTGGAGTCTGACTGCAGAGTCTTAATTCTACTAATGTGAAATCTCTGTTGGCTTCTCTGGGGTTATTAAGGAAATGCATGCACAGAGGAAAACCTGTGAGATACGGCTAGGATTTTGGCATGGCAAGAAGTCCATTTGCTGTGGCTCGGAAGCTGTACTGCCTCACAGACCTGGCTTCCGTATTTCATTGGTGCAACCACACAAAGAGTTTGGATTTCTAGTTGTTACAGTCTGTCCCGGGCCAGCAACAAACCTGTGAATTCTCCTCAAGTGTGAATCTCACAAATCTGACCTGTGCTTCACACTCTTTTGCTGTTAGATCTTTGTCTTCCATGTTCGGAGAGTGGGGACAAAAATCTCCTGTCCTGTGGCCCTGGGTGCCTTGTGTCATCGCAGCTGGGGTGGGGTGGGTTATGCTGAGATACTGCTGGAGATGTGCACAAACAAGGAGCCTCAAAGTTTCTCTTAAAGGAGCTCACTTCTTGCCTTTAGTCTGATGCCCCAATCCCTCCTATTATGGGCTAGAGGTGGTACCCTCCACCATGCTTCAGAGATAGTATTCATCGCAGGATTCCAAGCAGGGCTGTCTTATGCTTTGGGAAGATATCCCAAAGCTCTGATAGCTCCATGGAGGAGGTTATCCCAAGTTACATGCCCTATCCTACTGGCAGTGAAGACCAATACCCCAAAATACCAGTTGGATACCACAGGTTTCTGAAATCTCACAGAGCTTGGCAGATCCTTGGACCCCAAGTCTTGCAGTTTGTGTGAAATACTTACCTATAAAAGGATGAATTTGCAAAACGTGTAGAATTTATTAAAGAATTATTTTTTAAATATTTAGTTTAATGTCTAGTTCTTTTTTTGATGTTTGAGGTACAGCAGCCAATGCTCTCTGCCATTGTGCAGAGCATGAGATAGACTAGATTTCTTTCTGTATGTGAGACAGATACATTTCTAGCTGTATAGATGCTTACTGTCAGCCATTCCAAATATTTATTATTTCCTTTGAGGAATGGAATAATATTAGTCAAACCTTGTTCTGCATGTGGTTCCTGTGGGTACACAAACACTTCTCAGTGCACTCTACCACTTTACCTATTGCAGATGTAGGGCTGTGCTGGTTTAAGAGGATGGGGTGTAAATAAGAGCTGATCACTCTTGGCTCCCTTTGTAGTCAGTGGGGAGAAACATCTACTTCCTGGAAGAGATCCATCCGACTTAATTCAGAAATCCTTAAAATGAAATAATTCCCACCCAGAAACTTCTGTCTGTTGCTACAAGGAGTCCCTAAAAGCCTAACCCATACACATGTGGGCAGGGGTATCCCACTTGTGCCATCTCTCTGTGCTCTCCTCTCTCAGCTGTTGCCCTTCCCCTCTGGAGCATGACCTCTCCAAAAGCTGTGGGGTTGCCACCGTGAAATAGCAGGGAGCAGGCTGCCTGTAGCCCCTCTGCTCCACGGCTTCTCCCCCTGGTGACTTCTACACATGAACGATTGCTTTTCTGATGCCTTGGGGGATTTGCATAGATGAGATCAGAACCCTTCAACTCCACACCTGTCTCAGAGTATGGAAATTAATCAGAAATGTGTGCATGGAAAATATGCATCCTCAGGAGACTGAAGTGCTGCGTTAGATTTTAGTCAGACATCCCCCTTTACTCTGTATTTTCTGACTTTCCCTCCAGTTTTCCTGCTTCAGTTTTAATTTGGATGTTTTCCTTACTTTTCCTCCTCTTCTTCAGTTTCTGTCATTTTCTCCATCACCATCTTCACATACAGCCTTTGCTTTCTTCTCTTCAGACAGATCGTTATCTCAGTAAACGGAGAGGTCCTTCTAATAGTTTGTCATGCAGAAGTGTGAGAACAGAGGCCTGGGCCTGGATGAATGAATTATCCCCACTGAAAGATCAAACTAGAAGGGAGAACAAACAGGATTGATAGCATCTTCTCCAAAGTTTTCACGTTGTCCAGACACAAGGCTAGATGGGAAAAAAAAAAAAAGTATTTGCCATAAAAGGATAGCTTTTTGTCTGCCCCTGATTAGGAGACTCCACTGTCTTGATCACAGGCACATGAATTGGAAGGATAAATTAATCTCACCATAAAGGCAAGACTGGGGTGAGATGACTGCTGTGATCAAGTAAGATGAGGAGAGAAATTACAGAAATCTCTGTAGGTGCCTGGAGACCAGCTGTGGACAGAGATAGAAAAATACTTAGAACCAACCTTCAGCTCCAACTGCAAAACTCAGCAATTGCACAAACCACCCATTTTTCTTCTTCAGGTCATTTCCATATACGTAGCTTGCAAGCCTTGGCCTTGCCACCATAACCTTCATGAAACTACAGCTGTTTTTTCTGTGATTCCCTCACTCTTTTCTGTTCACCAGGTCCTGACCCACCTCTGTCTCTGCTTATCATCTAGCACTCGTGACTCTTTATATATTGCTGTGAATATTCTCTATTTAATTTAATTTAATTTAATTTAATTTAATTTAATTTAATTTAATTTAATTTAATTTAATTTAATTTTATTTTATTTTATTTTATTTTATTTTATTTTATTTTATTTTATTTTATTTTATTTTAATTATATATATATACATATATATGTATGTATGTGTATATATTTTAGGTTAATATATATTTTATGTATATATTTTAGGTCGATACCCACGTCTGCTGGAAAGCATCTCCAACGTGTGTTGAGTATCCTGGGGAATAGCGTGGTGCACTCAAGTGAGGCATCTCCCTTGGTTTAAAACATCTCCATTCCTTGAGTAACACTTAGGAAAAGGCTAACGAGCTGAGCACTGCAATGCCAGGGAAATCTGGTCCAGGGCAGCACAGTGTGGTTCAGTGGCAAGAGCACACTGCAGGCTGTCACCATGCTGGTGTCACTTGGGCAAGTGGCTTTGTGTCCCACCTGGAGCTAAGGGACGAGGAACAGACCCTCCTCAGGAACAGGTGGTGTGGGGTGCATGGATTTGAGCTGCTTTTCCAGTTGTTTCATGGCTGACTTGGCCACCTGGGAGGTTGGATCTGCATCTCTGTTGTGGTTTAACCCGGCTGGCAGCTAAACACCACACAGCCGTTCGCTCACCCTTCCCCCTCCCTCTCTGGGATGGGGGGAGAGAAACGGGAAAGTGAAGCCTGTGAGTTGAGATAAAGACAGTTTATTAAGACAGGAAAATAATAATAACAATAATAATAATAATAGTGATAATGGTAATAGTATTAACAATAATAATGTGTAAGAAAACAAGTGATGCACAATGCAATTGCTCACCACCCGCTGACCGATGCCCAGCCTATCCCCGAGCAGCCGGCCCCCCCACCCCGGCCAGCCACCCCTATATATTGTTTAGCATGACGTCAGATGGTATGGAATACCCCTTTGGCCAGTTTGGGTCAGCTGTCCTGGGTCTGTCCCCTCCCAGCTCCTGCTGCACCCCCAGCCTGCTCGCTGGCAGGACAGAGCAAGAAGCCGAAAAGTCCTTGGCCTGGTGTAAACACTGCTCTGCAACAATTAAAACATCAGCATGTTATCAGCGCTCTTCTCATCCTAATCCAAAACATAGCACCCTACCAGCTACTATGAGCTACTTAACTCTGTCCTAACTGGAACCAGGACAATCTCCCTCCTGCAAGGGCAGAGCTCACTCACCAGGTTTGCTATAGGTGTAGATGTAAAGGAAGTAAAGTAAATATAAATGTAAAGGAAGGTAAAGTCGCCTATATGCAATTGGTGACTGGGCACTGAGAAACATGTACACTTAACTTTGCCCAAGTTAGAAGTGAGACCTGTTTCCTAGACTTTACTTGAAACAACCCTCAGTCCTTTCTTTTCCAGGGCATGCACACAGAGAAATATTAAAAAAAAAAAAAAAAAAGAGCTTGTGAAAAGGGCTTGGGACAATTGAATATGCATGTACGTGCATGTGTGTGTATGTTCATGCTTGCGTGTGTGCCTGCAGGTTTCTGGTGCCATGACAATGCCAATTTCCACTTTGCCCTGAGGTCAAGAGTTATGAAAAGCTGGTGGGAGGCACAAAAGGGCAGAAACTGCCTTCCACCCCGGTGTTTGTACAGCACCAGGCACAAAAGAAGATCTTCAGGTGGGAGCAGGGTTCAGCAGTATGTGGAGTCAGTCTGGAGGATTTGCAGCACAAGAGAAAAAGAAAAGCAGCTCTAAAGCAGCTCTTCTGTCAGGTTCGGCAACAAGAAGCAGCTCAGAAATCAATGTTGATCTAGCTCTGGTGACGACATTGATCTTCTCTGCCCAGGGGAGGGGAGAAGTGATGTGCTTCCTGAAACGCCATTGCAGAAGAGCATTTTTTGCCATGAAATCCCATTCCAGAAGAGCATTTTTTGCCATGTAAGCTTCCTTCTCTTGTGCCAATTGGAGAGGTGGGTCTGAGAAGACTATAAGACAACAAAGTCCTTGTTAAGAAGAATTAATCCTTGTTAAGCTAGGAATTCTAGATATTTAATTTCTCATATTCCCCTGAGTTTCAACAAATACTATTTCTTTACTATGTAGAATGGAAAAATGTCCCCAGAATGGCTCAGGGGAGAAAAGCACATCTTTCAGTAGAATTAAAAAATGATTAAGGACACAAAACCCAAACATGAGACACATAAAGAAAAAATATCCCATTCCTTTGACGTTCTCCAAAAAAAATGGAGAATCTTAAAAAAATACAAAAGATTTTATAAAAATGTTGTCATTCTCAATGCATATCCCACTTCTTTCTTTTTATTTTTTTTTTCTCTGACAAAGGTATCGTACCTGCTCTCTTATTGCTCCCCTCTGCATCCTCCAGGCAGACAGCCACAGTGGATGGCTCCTGGCATTTGTCCACCCCTCCAAGCCTCCAAGCCAGACCAGAGCTGTGGGTCCTTGCAAGGGAAAAAAACAAACTACCACATCCCTGCTTCCTTCAGGTCAAATGTGCTTTGAGGTCAGAGGAAGCAGGGCCATTGCTTCCAGTAGGTTTCCAATAACCATCACCTTGCAATGCTTTCCAGTATTTTGTTGCTGTTCAGTCTTCAATGGATTTGTTTTGAGCTGCTTCCTACACCAGCATGAGGAATAAGGGTCAGAAGTCTCCAAAGCTCATTCTCCTTCATGGTTTCACAGAATCACAGAACAGTTAAGGACTTTGCAAAGCTCCATTTCCCATTCTGACATGTGGGAGTCCCTGGAGCACAGCCCAGCCATCTTCTCTGTGTCCTGAAGGTGCTAATGGCAACAGCAGCAGCTGCTGAGCATGTCGGGGGGAATCCTGACAAGGAGAAGTCTTATGTGACTAAACCCAACATTGGAGCTCATGTCAGGGAATTCATCGAAAGCATTTTAGCAAGGTCTTTGATGCCTTCTTGAGAATAGAATAGAATAGAATAGAATAGAATAGAATAGAATAGAATAGAATAGAATAGAATAGAATAGAATAGAATAGAATAGAATAGAATAGAATAGAATAGAATAGAATAGAATAGAATAGAATAGAATAGAATAGAATAGAATAGAATAGAATAGAATAGAATAGAATAGAATAGAATAGAATAGAAATCGTGCTTAGGATTTGAAGCAATCCTCCAGCCTTCCCCTTATATCCCCCTCTGACTTTGTCAGCAGAATGGTTTTGGTGTGTGCAAAGGAGGTTCCTTTTGGAGTAAAGCATAATTTGCCCAAGATGCACGTCAAGTGGGCTCCAACCTACTTGATTGACCCATGATTTTGGTTTCCTTCAAAAGGACACTTTCAACACTTTGTTGTGGACATGAGGGCCAGAACCAGTCTGGCCTCTTCAGGGTCATCAAACCATATGTGCATCATGGACATTTGATCCAAGGGACCACTCCAAATCTCATTTAAAAATAAGCTCATGTGACAATAATGTAGAAGAAGGAATTGCAGCACCATCTTCTTCATGCTACACACATGCACTTACTGTGCTGAGGTACTGCTGGTGTAGGCACAGACCTGGAAGGTGAAGGGCACACATCCACTGGGATGAAGATATCTTCTCCTTAGCCAGGCCATCCAAGATCACCATGCTGGGCTTGTGATTTTGCTTCCAAGTTGTCAAGTGGATGGAAAGCTGAGATAAAATGGAAAACAATACATCTAAAACCTGAATGCTGTCTATTCTACTCCTAGTAAGCATCTATTTTTTTGATCTCTTTGCTGAAGCAGTAACAATGATCTGGGGCCTTAAAGTCAGCTTTCTCATGCTGGGAAATCACCAACATTCATGAGTGCAACTTGCAGTACTCACACATCCATCCTGGAGCAAAGGAAGCCACAACTGGTGCATGGCCTGTCACCCTTTACCTGTACACTTGGGGTTATTTCCAGGAAGGCCACTTCTCTGACGTTTCACCTCCAAAAGAAAAGAGCCTGGAGCAGACTCCACACTCACTGCTACCTGCCACAGCTTCTCCTAGAGCAGAATTGCCCACAGCAGATCATTTCTTCAACCACAGGAAGCTAAATCCCAGAGACAGAATTATGAGATGCGTGAGTCCCATCCACCACTTCCTCATACATGCCATAGCAGTGTCCCGGAAGTAGGACAGAACTAAAGAGCAAGGGTATTAAAGCACAGAAAAAAACAAAGACCTGTTTCCATGTTTAGTTTGGTACAATATATCTTCTTTAATATAGAAACTTGGTAAAGTCAGTGGGGTTTTCCCCCACTGATGATACCAGGAGTAGAAGGAGGCTCTGAATTTACAGCTTTTACATTGGCTGACATTTTAAATCATTTTATAAGTTTTGCCTGCTAGTTGTATCATTTGTGTAGAATGAACAGGCTTGTGAGAGACAAAGCCATAAGTGCAATGCAATTAATTAATGCAATTAATAAAAAGGACACTCGTCTTTCTATAGCACAGGAAGAAAATCAGATACAAATGCATTCTTGAGCTTTTTTGTCCTGCGTATGAAACTGTTTCAAAAGTTCCTTTGTCCACTTTCTAGATTGCTCACAGAAATGCCTTTCTCAAGCAGTGATTATTCATGGTTTCACAATGGACATGGAGGTCACTATTAGAATCAAAAAATTAAAACCTCTGAATTTTTCTTTTACCATTAGCTGCAAATATGAAACAAAAAAGGGTCTTTATTTCTGTCAATAATAGATAAGGGTCAGAGGCTACAAATTAAAATCCCCTCCATTAGGCACACTCAATTGAATTTTGAAGTTTGGTTTTCTATTCTGGACTCTTGGTTGGGAACGAAATGTAAGAAGAAGTCCCATTTCCTGGAAAAAAAAAAAAAAAAAAAAGAAAAAGAAAAAAAGGAAGAAAAAACACAGCCTGAGGACAAAGGGACCTGCTGGGGAGCGTTCACACGACTCTGGGCTGAGGCAGCAGCACAGACCTGGTTCTGACTCCGGGCTCTAAGGAGGCAGTGATGGATGATGTCCCGGCATGAAGGCTGAGCAGTGATAAATGAGGCAGCCATGCTGAGCACACGCAGGGTAGCAGGGTAGATTTACAGCACATCATAAAACAGCACTGTCTGCTGCTTTGATGGACAAAACTCGTGGAGACCAGGGAGGAAATATCAGCTGGCTGTGATAAGGCACCGGGAAGGTCTGGCTGGCAAGTGAAGGCAAACAAGAGCGCTTTCCCCGGTGCCTCTGCTGGGAGGGTGAGCGCAGCCTTTTGGAGGGTAAACACAGCTCGTGCCTTTGCTCTGTGGGGCTGAGGATCAAGAACGATAGGGGACAGAAGAGAGAAAGCCTCTGAGGTGTTTTGAGGTGCCTCTGTGTCTCAGACACACAGGTGTGGTGGGACATGTGGGATATACGCCTGGATCCTGGTCTTTGGAAAGAGGTGGGTACCAAATCTAGGCAGTACAAAACTTAGGGAGCTGGGGTCTGTGTTTTCACCAGTGCGATGGGGGTGGTGTTGCTTGCTGAAGAGAGGCCTGGGAGAGGGGAGAGTGTCAGCAACACATTCCCACTCAGCTCTGCAAAAGCAACCAGGGCAGGAGCCGGGTCTGGCTGAGAAAGAGGCAGGGGAAAGTGTTGGAGAGGAGTGAGGTGAAATCAAAGAAATAGGCCTTTGTCAACACAAAGGTGAATTGCTAATGGGTTTGTGGTGGAACACAACCCCGAACATGCAACCTCCAACAGATAGGGATGGGAAAGGGGGAGCGGGAGGAAAGGGGGAGTCAGCTGGGCTCCTGCTGGGGCTGATGGAGGGAGCTCGGCACCTCCTTCTCACTCCCTGAAGGGCAACCTCATTTCCCAGGAACTCACCCCAAAACTCAACAACACATACGGTCTGTCATAGTCACACTTCACCTGCGATTAATTGGGTATACTACATTACACAGCATTTACATTAACAAGGCTGGAAACCCTCTTGCACGTGTCTGGCTTTCCATATGTGAGCATGTACCAGGTGTTGCGTTATCAATGACTAAATTAATGATATGGGTCCTAAATTATTAATATAGAGCGACCCTATATAAAAACTATACAAATAAATTAGTTAATGCAATACTGAAGTCATATGCTGAGCACTATGAAAATCTTGAGCTGATTTATTTCCATATTAACATTTTGTTGTTGTTGTTGTTAATTTTGATACACGTGAGAATTCACATACTTTGCACAATCCAACAGGTAGGCCGTATACCATCCTTAGATTTGATTAAATGTGTGGATCAGTGAAAGCTATATGTTGGTTTGTTTTATCCGATCCAGAGTTCAGCAGCAGTCTCAGAGGGAAGACTGAAGACTGAAAGCCTATAGGGCATCTTTCAGTCCCTTTTGCCCTCCACGAAGTCAGAATGTCTTTTAAAAGGACTCATCCTTTATTCAATTATGTGATTCAATTTATGTAATTTGATTAAATTTGTCCTGTGTAATGGGCTAGATAGATGACCTAGAGTATCCCTAGAATATTGGCTTCTTTCGTAATCCCTAACTTCCTTGGTTCTGTAAATGTGTGTTTCACTGGGGTCCAGGTCCAGCCTGAAAATGAGGAGATCTTCACCAGAACAAAAAATGAGAAGAGGAGCAATGTACCAATGAACAGTGCAGCAGAATAAGAGCACCAGTGATGTATTTCAGTGTAGAATGTGTCTGTTTTGTGATTTAGGATGAGGCTAAATCGTAATTGATCCCATAGGATCAAATGTGAGCGTTGCGTGTAGGAAGAAGAGTTGCCCTCCAGGCTTCATGGACCATTCTGAGGACATCTCCACTCACAATATCTGTGGGACATTGACCTAAGAGGGAGATACCTGCACTGAAGTACCTGACCCTCCCACCCAGTCCTACCCCAGCCACCTACAGCAGTGTGGTCCTATTGAATGTATGGAAATACTTAAGTCATATCTCAGAGGTGAAATACCACAGCAGTCAGTTGTATTACAAACCCAACATACGAAACAAAGCGTGCTGTCCTGCCATCAGCAGCCATGTCCATACAACAGATGGGTTGGCACCTCTCCTCTGAAGATCCCTGGTCCCATTTCTGGTCAACCTACTGCCCTCTAACCCTGAGGTTTGGACCACACATTCAAGGTGTTCGTTTCACAACATGTGGTCAAATAACAGAAAGTTGGAGATTTTTGAGAAAAGTATTTTTATGCTCATCTTTGATGCAACTTTTCTATTTATTCTGAAGCTCTGCCATGTGCTTTGGAGAAAGGATTGGGAATGTGCCCTGGAGGAAGAAAACAAAGTGGTGTTACTTTGCTCTCTTCATTAGCTGTCACCTCATTTTGCTCCAGGTTCCCAAGGAACATGTCAGACATGCTCAGTAGGCTTTGCACTGTAGAAGGGAACAGTTGTTTCTTCGATATACCCCAGGCACACGTTGCACAACAAGCTGCCAAGAGCTCTGAGCATGACTTGATACCCTGAGCTTTCACATATGTACCAGATGTGCCTGTGAAATACTCAAAAATTGGCCATGTAGTTTTCCTTTCTTTTCCCTTTGTGTTTTGAGATGCATGAGGGTCCTCTGTTGCGTGTTTCCTTTTGATCAGGATATGGTAGAGAAGAGTTAGTGGTAGAGGGGGTTAGCTCAGGGTTCATGATACGACAGTGTCATTACTGGTGCAGGATGCTCTCCAGGTTCAGCATGAGGCTAAGCATCACTGCTACATCTCCAGGATAAGCAACATCCAGCTTTAATGTGTGATGAGTTCAGCTTTCAGAAGTTATGGCTGTAGTAACAAAACTGAAGTTTTTCTTTCTGCTGTATTTTAGCTGACAGCGGCCACCTTTCAAATTCTTCTCTGCAATTAAATATGATAGCTATGTTCTGTTGCTTTGGACCCAGGTCTTGTGGCTGTAGCTGCTCTGTTCCTCATCTACAGGACAAGTCTAGCTCCAATCACTTTCTGAATGAAGTCTATTTTTTCTCTTTCTTTATTCTATATCCATTTCAAAAGCCAAGGCTGGTCCTGCCCGCCCTGTTCAGCACACTGCTCTGTACTGAGGGCAGCCTTGGAGAGGAAAAATCTCCCTCAGGAAAAGCTTTTCCCCCTTTTTTGATCTTCTATTCTTTAAGAAAATGTTAAAAAAAATAAGAATAAAAAAATTTGAACTCCTACTTGAAGCTGCCTGTATCCTAATATCCTTAAAATCACTGGAATGACTCAAATTAACATGTACAGATGTAACAAATAGATTATAGAGATTATTCTAACAGATGTATCAGTGTTTCCTTCCCTGGATTTTAAATCTTTAAATATATTTAATTCACATTTACAAGGTTCTGCATGTGTGTGAGAGCATTTTTTCTCTGTGGTACAAAAAAGAATATTTGGTTCTTGTATCATAAAGAAATAAACATTAAAGAAAAAACACGATCATCACTGCCTTCACCTTTCTGGGTGAAACAACTCCCAAACACCCATTTTCTATCTAACAGATAACAGTGATAACAGGACCAGAATGAAAATCCCTAATGACATTTCTTGTCATACAGACAGCTTTAGCAAAATTAAAATGTGTCCAAGAAAGATACCAAGACTAAAAAAAATCTGCTAGAAGTTGCAGTGTTTTGTCCCAACTTTATCATTCTACACTATTAACATTGTAAAATATATGATTTTGATAAATTCAAAATCTCATGGTTTCATATTTATATTCCAAAACTGGTGTTATTGTAGCATATATATATTATTATCTAACATTTTATTGTAATGCTTTCATTTTACTGAAGTTAAATGAATTGTGACATGAAAGCATGTTGCATTACTAAAGCAAAATCTTTCAAGAATCCTAAATTACTTTTTTCTTTTTTTTTCCCCCACAAAAGTGCATTTGGCAGAACTTTTAAAGCGCTGGCTTTGAATTTGGATACAGTTCAAAATGAAATGCCATTAGATGGGTTGTTTCTGCAGCATCCCTCTACTTTTCTCCAACCTGCCTGGAACGGAGCAGTCGGCTCCATTGTGTGACTCCTTGCACTGTCAGCAGTTATTGTGGCTGGTGATGTAAAAACACACTTCATAACATTATAAACTGGCTTTAAAGTTGTCATGCCTGATAACAAAACACATCAAGCACAAACAGTATTATAGCTACTGATGAGAAAGACACCAATTTGTTCTCAGATCTAAACTGCTAAAAATGTTATCAGTTTCAAATGAAAACCCAGAAGCAAACAAAGTTCACACCAGTGCAGATCAGATAAAAAGGTAGTTCTCTGCCTCTTTTCAGATTCTTTTCATCACTGAAAAGCAGCATTTCAGGAAACCTGCCTAGTAAAACACCAAGCTTAAGGTTTTTGTTTTTGATTTAATAAAATTAAATCTTGGTTAACTTGAGTTGAAATGGGATATGCATTTAAAATAAATAAGTATATTCAGAAGGCCTTTCCATCAGTTTGGCTTAACCAGTTTAAACTCCTGATTTCAGGCAAAGCTGAGCCATGTTATGTCACCCATGAAGCTGAACCAGTATGCAGAAGGAAAACAGCTCCTAGAGCCAGCAAGGGGAAATCACAAGTGGTCAAAACACCTCATGCTCCGTTTGCTATGCTGCATGTCCACCTTCTTGACTTTCACACAAAAGCCTTTATAGCCAAACCCTTGTTGATGTGCCCCTGAGAGGAAAACATGTTTGCACAGGACATCTGGCAGTGATGATGATACCTTTGGGCAGCTTTCATCAGTCCTTCAAACACTTACCTGGAGCAACAGGAAAGCCAAACATTGAGATGTTTGTTCAGTCAGTGTCTACCACCTCATGTGGAGTTGTGGAAACAGTTAGCTAAGCCAAACTAGCAAATAATAGAATTGAAAGCCAATTGAAATTAACAGAACATCTTCAACTTCCATAGGCTTATGACAAATGATCCAGAAAATCATTTTTATGTTCATAAAGGTTTGTGGCTCAGTGGGAAGACATTAATGTATCATGAATTTTAAAACATGAACTTTCCTGCCCAGGCATTGTGTATGGTTTCCCAGATCAAGATATCGTTTGTCCAACCGTACATGTATAAAGCAAACTGAACTCATCAGCAGATGAAATGGAAAATCAAGGCAGAAGCCATGGGCAAATTATTGCTGAATTCTTCATGGGGTAACCAAATGGAGATAATCTCAAGTATTCTCTGATTCATGTGACCTTTGAAAGGATTAGAGATGTTGCAATGTTATTCCTCTTATTTATTTATTTATTTATTTATTTATTTTCCCACTGATTGTGGTACCAGTCTATGTTATGCACTGGCTTTACCTTTTAGCACTGCACAGGTATAGATCACTTAGATTAGACACTCACAGCCCTATAACTTCTTCTTGTGACCTCACCCACAGAGTTGATCTCTGACTGACTCCGCTCCATTTGTTCACCTATATCTGCTTTTACATCCTTTCGTTCTCAACAAAATCTTAAAATATCTTGTGAGAGAATTGGCAGTGGTCCAGTGAACTCCTCCCTCTCCTTTCTTTCTACTCCAGCTACCACGAGCAGAAATAATAGAAAACGAGTCTTTGATTTCAGGGAAGCTTTAGTGTGAGGGCAAGACCCTCCCAGACTCTTGGTGAAGTATGGGAGCCCCATAAGAGAGTGGTTAGACTTTGCTATGGGCACCCTGTAGATCCAAATGGTAGAAAGATCATGAGCACTTCGCTTTTCCTTCCAAAAACTGTAGTAGCTGCTCTTCCTTTCTGTGCCTCCTGGAAGCACTCCATCTACCTTAGTTCCCACCTGGCCCTCAGACATTGCTACAGAGAAAATGTGCTGCCCACAAGACCTGTCCACCCTAGAGCTTTAGAAGCTGTGTCTTAGCTATGCAACTGTAGTCATCCACCTATCATGCCAGTTATGGTACTCAAGAGAAAGGCAAAAGGATCACAGGTGTTATTATGCTTATTTCCACCATACATTTTCTCAACAATATTTCCCTTTCTTTAATGTTGAGTTGTGAAATAGTGGGCAGTTATAAGGTGTATTGTGCTCCATTGTCCAACTGTGACTCTCAGAGCAGTGTAAATTGCTGCAGATGTTGCCTTCTTGAATCTTTTATCATTCTCCTTGCTGATGGATGATAGGATAAGCATAATATCCTGTTGTCTGCAGTCCTACGTGATACAGGTGCTCTCTTGCTACTGTACTTTGGCTGAAGTCTCCTCGTATGCATGGGTTTAATATACATAACGTCACCATCAGAATGCAAGATATTTATATTCTTAGCATTTTAAACTAGTGAGTTGTTAAAACCTTTGGGTTTTATAGCATGGTTTTATTTGTTTGTTTGTTTTTGTTGTTGTTTGATTGTGGGCTTTTTGTTTTGTTTTGTTTTTTCTTCTTTTTTTGGAACTTAAACTTGTGAATCTAACATTTTTGGAAAAAGCTCAGATTGTTAAGGAATCAGCAGGACACATCACCAAGCTACAATAGGTTCACTTTCATGTGGATGCTGTAGCAGGCAAGCCTTCATGGAAAAACTCTGAATGTGAATTTAGCTAGTTTTGGATAAAGACGCCTTTCAGCGTCAATAAACACCATGAATGCAGCCACGGTAGAGTTACAACTTAATGAGATGAGGGGAAGTGCACAGGGTCAGGCCTCATCTCCCGGCCTCTGTCATGCTAATCAGCTGGGCAGCCTGCAGCTGAAAAACTGCTGGAATTTTTATTTGCATTTCATTTAGTTGGAAGGAAATTGACCCAGATGGTCCACAAAGGCAATAGAAGGCTGGCAAGCAGTCTAGTGCTGCACACTTTTCGGAGGGGCTGCACTTGTCCGCCCGTCCCTCTTGGAGCCCAAAACATAAAAGATTAAAACAGCGTAAGGGAATTGATTTCATGATTTTTAGATAATTTCCCTAAGATTTCAGAAAAGACCTAAAAAAACCTAATTTAATCAGCCAGGAGCTCAATAGTAATTAAAGAGAAGAAAGGCTGAGATAATGAAAGAGGTGGTAGGGATTTTTGCTGTTGCTGGTGGGAACCTTTCTTAATTAGAAAAAGTCTAAAATCTAAATGATGTTAATGATGACAAGCATGAACATTTACTGCAAAGACACTGTATCCTTGGTCAACTTAGATGATTGATTGCCAAATTTGATAAACTTCCTTAGAAAAAGCTAAAATGATTTGCTATGCATTTGTCCAAGCCAACTATTTCCATGCATTTGCTCGAACGAACAATGTTGGTGTCACTATTTTTCATTGAGCCAAAGCTTAGATATTTGTGCAAGTGATGTGTGGTTCCACACCATCTGCTCATGGCTTCACCTACTTTGCTTGGAAAACTTAGGTAAAACTCTAACATAATTTGGAACACTGTGGACTCCACCTACTTTTGCACTATAATCTTGGAAATGATAACATTTCGGAACAAGTGGAGCAACCTTACAAAGGACCAGCCAATGGCACATCTACTTAATTGGAAGATACAAAACCTAACTAAATACACAAAAAATTGTTTCAGCAAGCACTCTTATTTCATGCAGCTTCTCCAAAAGGAAGTCAAACACCATGGAGACATGGAGATTCTAATATAGAATGATGAAATGATAATCACGTTACAAAGAGTATTCCATAACAGCAAAATTTCAGCCATAATCTGTCATGGCATCACAGAAGTGTATGGAGCTGGAGTAAATGGCTGGGAATCCTTTATCTTCTTGTTACACCCACAGAGGTGCTGCCCTTTACCTTCCCCCTGCTCTGAGAGGTTGGAATCTACTTTGCCCAGAGAAGCTGTGGATGCCCCATCCCTGGAGGTGTTCAAGGCCAAGCTGGATGGGGCTTTGGGCAACCTGGTCTGGTGGGAGGTGTCCCTGCCCATGGCAGGGGGGTGGAACTGAGTGGGCTTTAAGGTCCCTTCCAACCCAAACCATTCTGTGATTCTGTGATTATGACTGGTCTTCATTTAGACTCTAGTTGGTGTGAAGCTTCATCTCCTTGTATAAGCTGTCTTTCTAGATAGTTTTGTTGCCTCAAACAGCAGTGTGCTAATGCGTCAGGTTTGGTTAGTTGTTGAGCACATCCTAACAAGTGTTTCTGATGCAAGTCCTGGGAATCAAACTCTGCAACTTCAGTGGAATTGCTTCTGATTTAGACTTGTGTAAGAGTGCACATAAATCTATACTAGCTCCCTTGATTTCTGGGCTCAGTAACCCCTCTTAGAGCACCTTACAAAGGCTACAGTTTTCATGACAGGAATTTGATAAAAGGAGCTTGAGGTAGCCACAAAACCACACAATGGCATGGGCAGCGTGACAGGACTTGTGGGAACTGAATGGTATGGGATTTTTCACCTCCTGTTTCTCTGAGGACTTCAGTTGGTTCAACATGGGGCAGCTCACATGCTAAGCAGTGAGGGCTACATGAGTACACCACCGAGGTGGCTCAAATGTTCCTCCCGGTGCCTGCTACAAAAAAACAGGTCTTTGTCTTCCAAGGCATCAGTGACTTCAGCACAAGTTATCACAAGGATTATTCCCTCCCATGGTTATGACAGTAACACTTGACCTCTGCTTCTATAAAGTTTCCCTAAAGCACTCATCCATAGACTTCTATGCAAAGCAGAATTGGAATAATTTACACTTCCAACACTGTCAGAAATCCCAGACTGCTCCTGATGTCCCTGTTAGCAGTTCAGTAGCTAAGAAAGAATGGAATTATGAAATGAGGTCATTATTCCCATTTCTTGATCTGCACTGTCCTCTTTGTTGTCTAGGACAATTTACAGAACAAATATATGTAAGAGAGTCAAGTTCTATGTCATTCTGAAGACCTAATACTCAAGACATAACACTGTGAAATCATATCTAAGCACCATAAGGCAGCATGAGTAGCCACTATACACACTGCAGATGCCTGAAAGAGGTCATTTTCTGGCACTGCAAGCACTTGAATTATCTTCTCTGAAAGACAGGAAGATATCAGTACTTTCTATGTGGCTTCCAATACCTCAGCACTGTACAAAGGAAGTACACTGATTATGGGAAATGTCTGTCTCATAGGGGTTGAGCACACCACCTAGGAATGCTCTTTGCTTGCCTGAATGAACAAATTGAGTAAGAAGCACTTTAACTTGTCTCCATCCTCCTATTTGCTTTGGAGTTTTGAGGCATCAGGAGGTGAGAGGCCTTGGTAGAATATACGGAGGGCTGGAACATCCATATGATGCACTGATTATGTTAAATCCTGAAGCACATGAAAAGCCCCTGAGAATGTTTAAATGTTTTGGTGGTTGGACTAGATGATCTTCAAATATCCCTTCCAAATATTCTATTCTATTCTATTCTAGTCTAGTCTAGTCTAGTCTAGTCTAGTCTAGTCTATTCTATTCTATTCTATTCTATTCCATTCCATTCCATTCCATTCCATTCCATTCCATTCCATTCCATTCCATTCCATTCTATTCTATTCTGCTCCGCTCTGCTCCACTCCGCTCCGCTCTGCTCTGCTCTGCTCTATGCAGCTCTTGGGTTTTCTATTGCTTTTTATTCTAAACAGCTCTATTCTAAACATCTCTTAGCACTGGGCTCAGCAGTGAAATGGAATTAGGGACTTAGATCTGGATGGATATTCAATATCAGTGGGACAAACTTACAGATATGGGTGATTCTGTCTCCTCCAGAGTCTTTTCAGTGCAGATGCAATCCAACTTTGCAGCTGAATATAGGCTCAGTACTAGAAGCAATTGTGATAGCACCTAGCACCAAAGTTATGCCTAAGCTATGTTTTGACTGGTACCTGAAACCCAGATATAAAACCAAAATTGCCTCATATTTACACTGACAAAACAGAAGAACAAAGATGAAGGTCAACTTGCAGCTTTTTAATGGTATCTGTACCTCTGCTGACCCAGTGCTGTCCCATCAGCAGAGTGGATGAGGTGTGCCCCACCAAGCTGCATGTTTCATATTTCAGCTTTGCATGAAATTGTCTTGTTGCTGAACTCTCTGGGGGTAGCTATTGTCTGTAGATAGACTGAATTTGATGTACCATATAGGAGGGCAGCAGTGGGCTGTGCCTCATGAGTCCCACTCATAGGTCCTGCAGAACGTCCACAGCTATATGGGATGATGGACTGAGCTTGCTCTGTGGCCTGTCATCCTCATGAAGACCATTCTGGAAGAGTTTGGATGATTGTAGTAGAAATAGAAGTTAAAATGAGAAAAAAAAAAAAGAAAAAGAAAAAAAGAAAAAAGAAAAAAAAGAGACATTTGTGAAAAACAGAAATTTCTTTAAAAGTTTTTTAATATGGTTAATGAGACGGACTATCTTCTTGGCACACTCTTCAGCATCTAACGCTAACAAAAGTTACTAGAGCACAAGCAGTAGCTGCTACTAGAGGAAAAGGAAAGACTCAGGTCAAAGTATGAAGTGTAGCCCTCAGAAGAATGGTTAGGATTAAAACTAAAATTCGTCAGATAAACTAAGTGCAATTCTGGGACTAGTGAGTCAAATTGACTCACTGGAGGACCTTTAAGAGTGTTGTTTTTTGAATAGTCCATTTCAAAGCATTTAACACATTTTCCTTGAAGACTGTAAAAGCCAAAATGTATTGTTTGTGCTGAAACCCTGAGAAGGTCTTCAGCAAAACAGGAAATGTTTGTTCCAACATCTGGCAAGGAGAGCTACAGGCAGAACTGGACCCTGGCTCACCCCCTCCCTGCTCTGCACTGGTGTGTGCTCTGCTGGGGCTCAGGATCCAGCCTGGACCCTGAGCATCTGGGGAGCTGGCAGAGGAGGAAAAGATGAGTGAGAGTACGTCCAGAAAATGTGCTAAATAATGAAGGAACTGGGGCTGTTCTAGTGCATGCTAGGGATTTTCTTATGTTTTCCAAGTATGCCAAGAGCTGTTGCAAAAAAGGAGCATGATATCCCTCATGCTCGTCTAGGACAAGAAATAATATGCTTAACTGCAGTGAGGAAGTTCCAGCAAGACACTAGAAACACTTGCTAATAGGATGGGCAGTGAAGCAGCAGAGTTGTGCTAGAGATGTGTGTGCTCTCCATCATGGGGAATGTTTAAGAATGGCTTGGAGAAACCTCCATCCACCAGGTGAAGGCGATCACATCTTGTGGCAGTGGTCTGGACAAAAAGACTGCTTTAAAAACCTTCCAGTTTTGTTCTTGTACTTGGCTTTTTTGCAACCTGTCAGAGTGAATTTAGTTTGATGACTTCAACACTCCAGATAGTTTTTTGTTGATTATGTAGCATCACCTTACACCACGCATAAGGGTATCTGCACTGGTTCATCTCCCTGAAAACAAACAAAGTTCAGTCAAATATAGAGCTACAGCACCTGGATACAAGTCAGCTGAATATAACAAGTCTGTAAATTCTTGTTCTAAGTCTGAATTTGATCTCTGTAAACCTTATAGAAAAAAAAGGTGTTACAGAATTAGTAGATTAAAGGGAAATCATGCTAAAAATCTAAAGGATTTTAACAGAAGAAAAACCGTGCTACAGAACTCTGCAGATTAGTTTGAAATTCAAGAGAAAGTGAATTCATTAGCAAAGTCACTCATGCTTGACTAATAAGAGTTTGAGCCAGAAAATCTAGCAATTTAGAGTAAACATTTAGTTGGGAGCATAACTTGATACATATGATGCCAGCTGCAGAAATTGCCATTTCAAACCTCACTCGGGTTGGCACAAAGGGAACAAATAGCTCTCAGCTGCAGGTGAAGCCTACCAGACCTTTCTCCCCAATCTCTGTATAGTGCCAGTTCTTCTTAAAAAACAGCCATTAAATTATCGCCATTGTCTTGGGGGAATGGTGATTGATGCCTCCTCTTTTATGCTAACTCAGCTTGTCTCTCCGCTCTAAATGGCCTTGTCTTTGGCGTGGGTGTTGGTAGTACATCATTAGGTCGTGGTGCACGCCGTGCTGCCCGCTCGCAGCTTGGCAAACAAGGCAGTCGGACAACATGGCATTAAGCAGATTAATACAACTCTCCTGAACCCCTCAGTACAAAAAGCTGTTGGCTCACACCTGTTGGGGCTCAAACGGGGTGCTTTGTGCGGGTCACTTTTCCCCCGTGGTGCTAAGGTGACAAGGTAGAATTGCTTCGCTTTGCACTGCTGCAACATTTTTGGGGCTTCATCCCAGCTGCTGCAGGCGCATGGGGAGGATGCCTGTGGGGGAGTGAGCTCCCCACAATGGCAGCAAAGCCTAAAACAGTCACTTCAGGTGCTTGTGCTCACTTACAAGCACTGCTGCTTTGCTGTCGCACTGCAAATGTGAGCTACTCCCTCGTGTTTCAGTACTCTGCAGAGGATGGCCCTTTTTCCATCTACAGCTGGTCACAACCATATCCAACCATGCATCTTCGGAGAGAGAAAGACAGAAGAGAAGCCCAAAGACTGATCCTCAGCACCTAAATGAGAAAGCTGTAGGGGTCTGCAGAGTGCTAAAAGCCAGTTCCACTTGCACCAGCCCACAGCAAGCCCCGAGGCACTGGTGGTGCACTTATCCCCATGACCACTGCCACTACAGCTGGATACTCACCAGGTGATTTCTGAAAGCAAAGGAGCATTTCTGAAGAGCTGTGAAACGCTTTGGCAAGGAGACTGGGATGGGGCAGGGAGGAAAAAGTTAGGAGTGTTTGTAGACAATTTTCTTGTGTGAAAAATCTTTCTGAAAAGAAAGTGAAAAACACCATCGTGGGAGGGTACACAGCAAGTTCGCCAGGGGTTTAGACACATTTAAGGAGAGCAGGTCCACAAGATGGTACCCAGAAGCCTACTGGCAAACTTCTTATCAGCTGTGGGGCTGGGGATTCCCAGCAAAGCAAAGTGGTGAAACTCCTGT